>NC_058030.1:1641883-1811883 GCF_019176455.1 Solea senegalensis
TTAACGATCAAATAAATCAATCAAATGGAAATAAAAAAAAAGATAAATGATATCCGAGGGGAACTTGAGGTCAGCTTCCCTGATCTCCTGTGACACACTGTGGGAATGATTTATTTTTAAATAAAGAAAAGGCAGTGGAGGATCGGAGATGTTTTTGCTGGGATATAAAAAGAGACACTTAGGTAAGAGCGGGGATCAATTATTTACAACAATCTTATATACAAGTAAAAAAAAGAGACAGGTAAGCAGTGCAGTGATGCAGGCGGAGGCGTGACCTGATCTGATTTCTTTGTGTTTGGTTAAAATCCTGCCTGCTGCATTTTTCTTGTGAGAGACAGGTTTAAATAAAGAGAGCTGCAGTCACACAGAGGCGTGCAAGGACTCGCACTCACTTGTCTTTACTTGGTGAGTCCAAACTCAACGTTATCCCTGGAACCTTAACCATAACGAGCAGGAAAGATTAGAGGAGCAGCTTCAAGATGCATTCAAGAAACCCGGTAAATCATTCACACACAGCCATCAGGAGCAACGTGACGTCACGCGTCTTGCCCGAGGACACATCAGCATGTAGACTAGAGGACCTGGGAATAAAACCTACAACCTTCTCTCTACCTTCTGCTGTTCCACATAATAATCGTTGCAGTAAAAAATGAGGTCGTCATTGGAGTAATCTCAACTTAAATCTAGGCCTTAAATGTCACCAGCACCTCAGAAATGAGGTTCTGCCTCAATTAGGACCAGGTTTTTAGTCTCCTTAAGGACTACACTGGTTTTGACAAGGTCAGCGTTTACAGACACTCTGCAAAAAATGGATTTTCAGGGAAGTAAAATGAGCTTTCGTTCTGGAAAATGTTGCTTATTTTTTGGCCCAGAAAAGAAAAATAATCTTTGCAGAATAACTGGTTTGTGTGTTCACTCCTAAGGATGTTTTAAATCAGTACATATTTCTTACATGACAGAATTTCAATTACAACTTTCTCAAATTCGGGCTGGTTTTTGTCGTTTTTGGCAAGTTTTTTCCTCATTTTAAGGAACATTTACAGTTGGGAAGTGGCTACAGATTTACCAGCTAGTTTTTAAGAATTCTAGCCAAGTAAAATTTGATTTGCTTACCCCCACTGGCAGATTTGTTTTCTTAAAACAAGAACCTTTAAATCAATTTAAGAACATTTGGCATATTTCTAGTAGGGCTGTGTTTTTTTTTGCAGTGTACAGAGAATATAGCAGATTTTAAATGAGTCAAAAATAATATATTCTAAAGCAAGAAAAATGTATTTATGTGTTAATGTATTTAACACACACACACACATACACAGCCTCATGCATACACAATCACACTCTGTTCTCCCAACTGTTTGGTGCATCCCAAGCCATTAACCGCTATCGAGCCTCCCATCTGTATCCATGAAGAGTCTGTAATCGTATTCAGAGTCATTGACATTCAGCCAGGTTTCAGTTCAAGCTGCTGTTACTGCAGCAGCGGCAGCATCAGCAGCAGCAGCAGCAGCAGCAGCAGCATCAGCAGCAGCAGCAGCAGCATCAGCATCAGCAGCAGCAGCAGCAGCATCAGCAGCAGCAGCAGCAGCAGAGACTTCACCCACTGTCTCTGTGAATCCGTTTTCACGAGGTGAATCACACTGACTTATCTTCAGAGCCTTTCCCAGTGTTTATTTCTATATAAAAATCCTTCACAGTCTCAGCAATCAGACCCCGTGCTGCTTAATTTTCGACGTTCATAATCAATAACATTATCACATCTCAGGAGAGTTTTGTGGATGTTTATTGCACATAAATGTATGTGCAGATGGACCGCCGCAGTACAGAAGTGCATCTTCCATTGATCTGCGCTCGCCTTTCATTTCCTGTGGGAAGTCTTTTATCGTGTTGACGTGAATCTCTTGGCCACTGCGCATTTTTTTAAAATGAGATTTTAGACCCTTTTTTTTATAGTATATAGCACAAATCTACCAAACAAAACAAAGATAAACAAACACAAAATGCTAAATCAACATGACTCACACGTAAAATGGATAAATGGCTTGTCGGGGTTTTGCTGCGAAATTCTTCAAAATAGGAAGAAATTGGATGAATTTCAGCATGAATAAATCAAGTCATCAGGGAAAGAAGTAGAGCTCTGCTCCTTCTCTTGCCTCCGTTTACAGCCTTGGGCAAATCAAGCCCCTGATGGGAGACTGGGACTAATTACAGGACAGTTCAGAGAGAGGGCGCCTCCTACTGGCTAAACAGCTGCACGCACATGTACCATTAAATGGATTATGTTTAAAACTTTAAAAAGGGAAAAGAGTCCAAAAGAGAGTCAGACAATGGCAAATAACTTACAAATAATATGTATAATATCTATACAAAAATGTACTTTTTTTTACAACTTGAGTTGATTTAATATTGGATATTGACTTGGACATTAAATGCATTCAAATGTGTGTCAACAGAGATCCGTCTTGTGCCACCTGTGGCATTTGAAGTGTGTTTTTATCGATGTTCCTCTCGTCCTATTTAACAAACTAGAGATGAGATTCAATAACCAGGTTCTTCTGGTGATGCTGCCCCCTGCAGCTTTAACACTTTTTCACTTCCTTTTTCACTCCCGATACGATACCGATATTGCAGCCTTGAGTATTGGCCGATAACGTGTTAGAATAGGTTTGATACGCAGGTAAACCCGGAGCCCGAGGACCGGCGCCGCAGACGTACTTGTCTCCGTGTGTGGAGCTTCAGGACACATTTAAAATACACAAAGCCCGTGGCATGGCTGGTTTTTGGGGTATAATGAACAAATGGAGGCTGTTAGTCGACAGGCGGCTACCTCGCGCGCGCTCTGCGGCTTCGTAGCCTCTGATTTCAGAGGCAAAAGAAAAATGTTTAAAAACAAAGTTCCACACATGCCTTCAAGGTCATCGAGGTTCAAAAGTCATCTTGAAACACATTGTTTTAAAACGGCAAACGTACATTCTTTCGCTCACTCACATCGTAGCCATTGTTGCGGATGCCTCTCCTGGATCGTTCTCTCAGCACCAGCAGGTCCATCTCCGTCTCCACTGGACTCGGGCTGCTCAGAGACTGTCTGCTCCAGTAGGTCGGCTCTCGGGGGTGAGAGAACCTGGCGGACCAAGGAAAGAAAAATGACAGCTCGGGACGGAACAACACAGGATGAGAAATAAACCTAAAGTCACTTTCTATCTGTGCAAAAACATTTCTGAAGTGGTTGTGTGAGGTGGTGACACGTAGTCGGCATTGGCAGTGCATGATATCGCTTAAGAATATGTTTGCTGCTTATTTTCACCATTAGACCGCCTGTTCTCCAAAGGACCGCTCACTCTCTTGTACCAAAGTCCATTAAGAAAATCACTGTTTTTAGCTCATGAAGACCCAGGAGCTGCTGGTCTACTGCTGCCTCCTTTGCTAGGTTTGTGTCACTCAGGTAAATCCAGACCAAGGATTTCAAACCCAGAAGTCACAAAAAGACTTTGGTGTGACAAAGTGAGCAGGTTAGCACAAACTTCAGTTTATAGTCAGAAAATGTAGGTTAGACCCTTAGATTTGTTTTTCCAGATGTCTTAGCTAGCCGTTGAGCATGACATTAAAAAAATGGCAACATGTAATAAAACACACTCTAGGCTCTACTACACTACTTCATATCTTCATAAATACTTTTATTATATACTGTATTGTTTAGGCAGATGTGAAGAAAAGTGTTTTTTTTGTTAATGTAACTCAGCTAACACATGAACCCTAATTGTAGGCAGATATGTGGTTTCTTTGCCCAAACAGCTAAAATAATTATTAACTATGTGAAAATGGGAAGTAAAACACTTAACTGTGTGTGTACTGTAAAATAAATATTAATATCCTTCCGTGTTGCTTAGCAACTGTATGCTCTACTGCTACACGTCAATAATGGATCTATAGTATGTGAGAAAAGGCACTCTATTACTATTGATTCAACAAAAAAATCAATCCTAAAATGAAGGTTAATTCTGGAAAAACAATAGCGGTGAGGAAAAGCACTTAATTTCACAATGTACTCCTTAATTATGAAACGATCTGGAGTCCTAAACGTTGTCTTATACCTCTTGTGACATCCAGCGAAGGAGGCCCTCTTCTCCTCTGCGGTCATTGGCTCTTTGAGCCCGCCGTCATGGCGACCGTGCCTGGCGTCGCGGTGACTGTAACCGTGGCTGCCGGTCTCAGACAGCGAGAACTCTCCGTAGCCCTTCTTCCGCGCCTTCTGACGCAGTTTGTTCCTGTAGTGCTCGATGTCCGACTTCTGCTTCAACCCAACGTGGTTTGCCTGCAAACAACAATATTCATGCAAAATTGTGTTTAAACGACCCTTTATCAGAAAAGAAGGACGGGTTTTGCTCACATTGGTTTTGTATCATGTCATTTTCAAGTCAACTGAGACCAGGCGAGGAAGGCAAGGGTAGGGCAGAGGAACTTTAACTGTTATATTCTCAAACTTCTTCTAAATGAATGTAGCTTGGCATTAGTGGCGTGCAATCCAGATTAATTTGGTATTGATTAGTTGCCAAGTTAACTCATGGCCAGTGTCACCCAATACGAGATACCAATATTGATGCTTTTTTTACTTACAGCGATACAAAGACTTTGTACTTTCGTGAAGGTGACATCAGTTTGTTGTGATTTATGGGGACAGTTAATCATCAATATGATAAATGTGTTGACATTTTCATGACAACTATGACAATGATTATGTCAATTTTAGTGTCTACTGTTAATTGTAATTGCGTGTTAAACCCCAGGAGAGAGGATTTATTTAATTAATTAAATTTGTGCAAGATTATGAGTGAAATAGTTTTTCAGCAGGATGTTTTTGTCATCATATACCATCTTTGGCACTCACACTGTCAATATTTGGATGGATCTGACCACCCCTACTTAGCATTAGCCCATAAGTCTCCAATTTAAATTTACTCACGCTTCTCCTGCAAGTAACGTGAACTAGCGACCACTTTCGCACGAAAAATAATCACATTGCGTTCAGTGTGTTCACACCATCAGTCAAAACATTGAGTTTTAATGATGTGACATTCGTTTTTCAGTGTGTTGTTTTAAATTTGTCTCAGAGGGTGAAGCTGAGGAAAAGGCGATGGACAAACACTTCTGTAGCTTCTTCTGCATGCAGTTAGCTTAGCATTAGCATCAATTTAACTCAGGGATACAAAGGCACTGTACATAGTTTCTCTCCATCAGTGGAGAGAAGAAAAAAAAACTCCCTTTTAACGGGAAGAAATCTCGGTCAGAACCACACTCAAACATGTGCAGCTATCTGCCTCGACAGGTTGGGGTGAAAGGCAAAATGGGAGGGGGGGGGGCCCGATATATATAGATATATATAACATACAGTACATGTATTTATGTATAGGAATAAGTTTTGTGTTAACACAGATGACCTAGTGACCACAGTCGCACAAACAAAGCTACATCTTGGTCATTTGAAGCTGAATTTATCTGCGAGGATGAAGATGATACAATAATTTGATACAATTGTTGTGTATCTGCTCCTGGTCTCTTTCTTCTGCCTCCACCTTACCTACCTCTTGTCCTTTCTCTCCCCCCTTTCTGTCCCCCACCTCTCCTCTGTCCCCAAATTTTTCCTTTCACCCCAACCTGTCTTGGCAGATGGCCGCATGTCTTTGAGTCCGGTTCTGTCAGAGATTTCTTCTTCTGTTAAAAGATGCCTCTAGTGTTTGCTCATTGTGTAAATTGCTCTTGATGATGTTGTCCATGTACAGTGACTTGAGATAATGTGTGTTGTGATTTGGCGCTACACAAATAAAATTCAATTGATGAAGAGGAGATGAACAAACGTTTCTGTATCTGTGTTCGCTCTGCCCTTCACTGTCACCACTGCAGCCTCACCTCACACATGAGTGTGACAAATAGCCTCAAAGTTGTGTTAACATTACACATATATACAGTATACACACATACCATGCGCGGACTCACCTCCCCGTTGACGACCACAGAGTCCTGGCTGTGTGAGGAGGAGGACGGGTAGGAGTAGGTCGGCTGTGCCGTCATGGGTTTGATGGTGATGAGACGCAGGGAACCGGAATGGTCTTCATATGGGTCTGGAGGAGACGATAAGGAGACAAAACACAGCGGCATCACAAAACTGGTCCTGCGTAATAATAATCCACATGGGAATACTGTATTAGTCAGCATAATCTCAATCTAATCTCTTAGGACATTATTTTTTCGTAGGAATTAGATTTGCTTTGTACTGTACACAGTACATACTGCACAAGTCTATCGAAATCCGTGTATATTTACAGTACATACTGTACCTGTGTATACATACTTTATACTCATTCACATACTGTATAATATGTACAGTACGTAGACACCTATTTTATACAAATATATACACGCACTATTTATAACTGAACAGTATCATATAAGTACATTTATACACATATATACAGTATGTATATATATATACTGTATATATGTATGTATACATATATGTATATATATACCATAGAAAACCCTGTAAACACTATCATGCTGGTAAATCATCCACCTACACATACATGACATCAGTGTGTCTCGGTGTGACACTGCCTCGATACCATGTGCTCCTAAATATTGCACTCAGCTCCTCTAGTTGCCGTGACAACTCGTAAAATTTCTAAGGTCAGAGGTTGTGATTTTTTTTTTTTGCAGAAAGTAGAAAAACTGTTTCCCCTGACGCCACTCTCTGTATTCATACATGTACTTGTGTATAAATGCAGATGGACTGTGTTGTTGTGCTGCACTGTGACTCACTGCCTCGCTGACATCACACACGGCAGACTCCTACTTCATTGTAGGACTACAACAGTCTGCCATCAACTCATCCTCCCAGAGCCACAGTGTCAGCGCTCGTCCCGTGTTTGTTGCTGCGACAGTTAAGGTCAGACCCAGCGGCGTCAAGAGCAGCAAGAGGCTGTGAACCAAATTGGAAATCACCACAGTGCACGAGGTGGTGGTGGTGGTGGTGGTGGTCGGGAGGGAGGGGGGGAACACTGGCTGAAATTTCTATTACGATAAGAGCAGATGCTGAACTGTTGCCAAACACTGCTCCTCTCGTGTATACTGTATATCTGATTGCGTTGCTTCACCGGCTCCTGCTAAAAACAACAACAACAACAACACACATTTCCCTGCATTACTGGTGTAAAATAACTTCCAATTTGCAGCCTCTGTTTATGAGGAGTGCTCTCTCTGCACACGGGCAGATAAACAGTGTGAGTCAGTTGACTCAATCTGCTTGCTGACAAGTGCCGTGACTGTTTGCTGATTTATGTCTGCAGCTGATTGAGTGTGGAGTGCTAACAGCGAGCGACATCCATTTTTAGATCAGCTCTGGTTCTGGACATTAAATTCCCCCCGTCATTCAATTCATTCCTTTGTTTTGTTTTGTTTTGTTTGACGTCCTGGAGCCTGGACCCAGACGAACCAGCGACGAGAGGATAAAAAGCTTGATTAATAACATAAGAAAGTCAAAGATGCCAGACTGTGAATGGGATTATTTTTTACACTGAATGAACTATATATCCCATACACCACTGCAATAACCCCTATGGAAGGTCTTTACAGCTTTTCAACTTGAATTCAGCCTTAAACTGTAAATGAAGCACAGTGTAATTAGCATTTACACCACGTTAGAAAGAGAAAACAACCTGTTTTTATTTGTTTATTTTTAAAGTAAATCTTTATGCCATTTCAAAGAAAGTAAAGTAGCAGTGTGTATTCAAATATTAACAAAAACCCAACTGCAGCTCCTCTGTAGTAAATGTAATGTTAGAGCCAAACGATGTGATGGTCCCCAACATGACTTTTCCTGGTTGTGGGTACCGTTGCCATGGTAACAACACATGTAGAGATGACGTTACTCTGCATGGTTTCTTCAAACGCAGTTGATGTGTGGCTTCTACTGGACAGCACGTGTCTCCCTAAAACCACACAATGTACAATATCTCTGTGCGCAAAGAACAAGTGAGGTGAGGGAGGCAAGTGCGTGAAAGAAAAAAGTGAAGAAGCCTTGAAAAGGTGGGCAAGCCTTGAAGAGCAAAGTGAGGCGTGAAGAAAAAGTGAGGAGAAGCGCCAAAAGAAAGTGAGGGCCTTGAGAAAGGGAGGCGCGAAGAACAAGTGAGGGGCGTGAAGAGAAAAAAGTGAGAGTCACGAAAAGAACAAGTGAATGAGAAAGGAGCAGTGAGGAGCGAAGTGAAAAAAAAAAGTGAAGAAGAAAAAAAAAGTGAGGGCCTTGAAAGAAAAAGAGGGGCCCTGAAAAGAAAGTGAGGGGAGCAAAGAAAAAAAAGTGAGGCCTTGAGAAAAAAAAAGTGAGGGGGCGTTGAAGAAAAAGTGAGGCGTGTGAAGAAAAAAAATGAGGGAGTCACGAGAAAGAACAAGTGAGGGGCGTGAAGAAAAAGTGAGGGAGTGCGAAGAACAAGTGAGGGAGCGTGAAGAAAAAGTGAGGGAGCGCAAAGCACAATTGTATTTTCAAACAATAAATACAATATTTTTGAATGATTAAATCGATATTTTATTGCTTTTTAAAAAGTGTTGTTTGAAAATATTGACACAAATCTAATCCCATAGATGAGGATCCTGAGTGTCACATATTTAAATAAGACCTTATATTTCCTTAAATGTTGTTTTTGTTGACGCTTGTGTGTTTTGTTTCAGCGTCGTTCACAGATTTCTCTGTGATACTTTTTCAAAAAAACGAACACGACGTAACATTAAGAAGAGAAAAGAAAAGTCACGCTCCGTCGACTGTCAGCTTTCATCTTCAGCTCTGCCCTCAGGGACCAAGTAAGTTGAGTGGAAAACACCCCAAGAACTGAAATATACAAAACACCTGAGACGCCAAGTCGCTTTTGATTGGCGCTGACAGTGTGTGTGTGTGTGTGTATACGTACCTGGTATTCCTTATGTTGTGGGGACCTGAATGTGTTCACACAGTCACATTATAGGGACTTGTTGCTTCTAAATGTGGTGATTGGGTCTTTTCTGTCGCTGCTCCCTAAACTTTGGAGCGATTTAATCCATGAAAATTCCCCCCATAGTGAACATTTTAAATTTTAGATTTTTACCATGTCATTATTTTATTATGTCACTATTTTTACGGTTTTACTGTTATAGATTTTTTTGTTATAGTTTTATACCTTTTGTGAACTCTGTAAAGCACTTTTTAAATGTGCTCTGGAAATAAAGTTGACTTTATTTAAGTAAGGCTCAGGTCAGGATTAGGATTAGGCCATCAGAAGTTACGGTTAAGGTTAGTGTAAGTCTCCAGGAAATGAATGTAAGTCAATATAATGTCCTCTGAACCAAGTCTTTTTGTTCATAATTTCATCATTTTCTAAACATCAAAGTATGAGTTTTTGTGTTTTTCACATTGAACCTCCACTCCTCCTCCTCCTCCTCCTCCACCTCACCGTTGCCGCTCCTCTTGTGCAGCTCCTCTTTGCCATTCTTGACACTGCCGCTGCCCGTCGCCGTCCGCCGGGCCGTCGAGCTCTTGCTGGTGTTCAGCTTCCCCGAGCCGCTACTCGACACCGAGCCGTCCTCCTCACTTGGCAACCGTCTACAGTAGCCATGGCAACAAGAAGGGAGGTGAGGGGAGGGGAGGGGAGGTAAGAGGAGAGGAGAGGGTTTGTGAGTCTTGGCGCGTTCACACTGAGAGAGAAAGCATCATCTGACAGTTAGTGCTGGTTCCACAGGGGTTTTAGCTTTTACTGTTACATAAGTCGGCATAGGCCGCCACACTGGCTCCGCCCCCTGGTGGTCAGAGTGTGACGTCAGCGCGCCAACAGCGATATCATCATGTATATGATTCATACTGTATTTATGCGATCAATCGATCAAAAGGGGAAAAAATTGATTTAGATCATGGTTTATTTTAAAATAGATAAAATAATAAACAAAGAGAAAATAAGTCCTCAATGTTAAAGTGTTAAAGCTGAGTGTGACATAAAATCAGATCATACATTCCAAGATTAAACTACAGTGACACAAACTTGTTAATTCTACTGCTTTTTTAAAAATTTCAGAACAAAATGGACTTTTAACATTTGTTTTTTATTCAAATGTGAATGTGTCTCATTTTAAAAGCCCTCTGTATGCTCAGTGGTCATTTTTACAATCCCATATTTTTTACTGTTGGAGTCCTGCATATTATATTGTGCACTGAAAATAAAAAAATAACTCTGGGTTTTGTGTGGGTTTACAATTCTATGCATCAGTGTGTGTGTGTGTGTGTGTGTGTGTGTGTGTAAAGGAGAGAGACATAAGTGCACAATCAAGTACACGTCTCTGTAAACAAAAACAACATGCAAATACACAGGAAGATGTAGTGTTTTCTGCCTTTTAGACACGCCAGGATACTATATATAGGACACACACACACACACACACGCACACACACGCACACACACACACACATCCTTGAGGCATGTAGGTCGGAGCAGTTATGCAACGTGACAGGCCGTTCGTTCTACAGGTGGCATGAGATGCACAGATCAGTGAGAACGGACATTACAGAGCCACAGGCGAGGCTAACACACACACACACACACACACGCACACACACACACACACAGACGAGCCAAAAGGGAGAAAAAAACCCAGTGTGTGTTCCATGTAAAAATCTGTCCGGGAAGGGAGGTGATGGGAGGAGCAGAATCAATAACGAGACTGATGGAGAGTCAGGTTTATGTTCCTGCTTCTGTTTTTTTCCCTCTGCGCCTCCCTCCCTCACTTGCTCTCACACACACACACACACACACACACACACACTGTTGCTCTCCTGAGGACAAAGTGAGCAGAAGAAAATGTCCTCTTCCTCTACTTTGAGCGCACACAACAGAACAATCTGCAGCCAGAATCACGGCTCATGTTTCCCGGCAAAAGTTTCTTTTTAAGTTTCAAATATGAGACGACTGAGCTCATAGTTCTGCACACACACACACACACACACACACACACACACACTTCAATGTTGGAAGATAAGAAAATATGATATACAGTGGTTCTAGTGTTCAGTCTGTGCATACTTATAATCGTTCAGTGCGTTAAAGTAGCATCATATCGTACACAGTTGTTTTCTGAGGCGGTCGTTTTTGGCCACGAACACCAAAATTGTAACTATTTGTTGAATAAACCACTCCATTTTATGAATATCATGAGGTCTGAAGGCAAACTGATGAAAAACGCAATATATATTATTTAGGAAAGGTGTAAATAGGCCAGATTAGACTGAAAACTGGAGGAAATTATACAAAAATACAACAAAAAAGGTAATTTATATAGAATTGTATATGACAAAAGTGCTTAAATAAAGTTAAGAGAAACAATGAAGTGAATAAAATGAGTAAAGCACAGCAAATCATTATATAATAGAAAAACAGCAGGAGCACTAATTGAAAAAACCTTATATGTTGTGTATTTTAAGTCTGTTTTTATGGACATTTCATTATTTTTTTACATACCTTGTGTTATTAAAGGCTGAATAAAAGTTTTTTTTTAAAGTTTGCACATGAGCAAAGACACTGACACACGGGAAAGTGAGGCTAAATTCAGTGTCAGTGTGGAAAAGTTGTTGATTTCAGTTTTGGAGCGAGAAAACAGACTTGAGGCGCGTCACTCACTCACTCACTCACTCACTCACTGCTCTAAACTGAGAGAATAATCACGTTCATTGTTGTTGTTTTGCTTCCCAGGTCTCACTTTAGGCTGAGATGCTGTCTCACTTCATTCAAATTAATGAATATCCCGGTGGAGGAATAATAACCTGTGGTGTCTTCTTTTTTAAATGAATAATAAATAAACAGTCTCTTTTCCCCTGTGTTTATATAAACAGTTTAGTATAGAAGCTCTTATAATCTGTGTGACTCTGGAAGTCTCCTCTGGCTGTGGCTGCAGCCAAGTTTATAAATAAACATGTGTTTATTATATCTCAGCGACGTAAAGCACGAATAATCCCGCCTCCATGACGGGAGGAGTGATGCATTTATCATTTATGACTCCTAAACCCCTGAAGGAATGATGATCAACTCAAAAGGAAGTCAGCCATTTTGAATTTAGCACCCATCGTGGCGGTTTGCACGTTTTGGAAAATTCGTAAATTTTGGCGAATAACGACCATTTTAAATTTGACGTCCTTCTTGGCCATTTGCACATTTTTTTTAAATGAACAAAATCGTCTGGCTCGTACCAAAAATAAAAAATATGAGTCAATTTGCACTAAAGGCGTCAAAGATGAAAAGTTATCAAAATGTATCACAGATTCAAAAGGGGCGTGGCCATGGCAACCATCGGGAATTTTGACGAACAACAATCATTCGGTGCGAAAGAGGAAGTGCCACGTAACTTCACGGTACACTGAGCGACTGTCTAAGAAGCCTTATACGTGACACAAGAGACCGACACACATCGACGAGTGTTAATTTGACCCAACAGGAAGTCGGCCATTTTGAATTTGAATTTTGAATTTTGCACGTTTTTGTAAATGAACAAACTCGTCTGGGCGTGTTAGTCGCACCGACATGAAAATAAGAGTCAACTTGTACTAGACACGTCAAAGATGAAAAGCTCTGAAAATGTCTTGCAGATTCAAAAGGGGGTGTGGCCGTCGGAAATTTGTCCAATAACGGGAAACAGGAAGTGGCCTGTAACTTCGCGGTACATTGACCGATCGGCTCAAAGCTTTATATGTGACACAAGAGACCGACACTGAACACTTCTACAACATGAACTTCAGCCATTTTGAATTTAGCCACCGCTTTGCTACGAAACAGGAAGTGGCCGGTAACTTTGCCGTACATTGACCGATCTGCACATGTGAACTACGTCAAGGGCATAGCGCCACCTGCTGGTGATAACTGACTTCTGTTGTATTATTTGTTATCATGTATCGTATATCTAAATATATAGGCATTAACTATATAGAGTGTGAATCGGCCGTATAAAAACCCACATGGGACGACCTCTACCAAAATCCCAGATTATGTAAATATGGAGATTGCGATAAATCTGCTCTCTAATGACGTGTTTGAAAGTGAAGTTCAAACACTTAAATCAAGCGTCTGGTTATGTTTCTTGGCTCCGGCTCTGAACGCGTTTCCTCTGAAGATGAATCGCTCCGTGTACATTTCCATGCCGATAATTGTCTGAACACTTTCTAATGGATTTGTCCTTCTTCTTCTTCTTCTTCTTCTTCTTCTTCTTCTTCTAGTTCTTCTTCTCCCTCCTGAAAGTCAATGAAGGAGCAGGATTTGGCAGCGAGGCGGCGTCTTCATCCTCGTCACCCCCATGTATCAAAATGAGTGGGTGAGACATTCATTAGTGAGTGAGAGAAAAAAAGGACACAGATTATAAGAAATTAATCCCTTCAGATTTTCAGGTACATGTGGAATATTTTAAAATGTAAATTTCTGCATTTAAATATTTCCTTCACCTAAAGTTCTCTTTAAACATTTGACCTCACTCATGTTTCAGAGAACCGAGTTCCCTTACATAAAGTTTTATTCCAACATTTGTTATTTCCTTCACCTAAAGTTCGTAGTTGTCCGTCAGTCACACCGTGTGGAGCATTTCTTTACATTCAGACGTTACTTACAACAGCTTTAAATCCAGAGAAATCCCATTTCCCATTTAAAATAACAGACCATTTCATTTTGTGTGCCTTTTAATGACTTTTAATGTCACTGCTATAACTTCCACTCATATTAATACAGTTTTTATTGCGTCTATCGTCCGACTCTTTTCTCTTCTACGAAGGTTTTAAACGTTTAATGTGCGACTGTTTGGTAAAACGCACCCACACGTCCAATATATCTAATTAATATAAGAGCAGTTAAAAAAACACACCGGTCGTTCAGAGCGTGAACACTGAGGAAAGGTGAAACTGCTAATGCACATCATCATCATCATCATCGTCATCATCATCATCATCGTCCTCACAGAAACAAAAACCTCTGGGGTCAAAGCTGCGGTAAAATTTGTTCCAAGCATTGATTCGATCCTGTTTATCACTGAATGAAAGACACAGTGGTTTACTTTAATATCCTGTGATGATCCACAGTCCCCGGCTCACATCAGTGTCTCTAACCGCGTCTCACAGAGACGACGCGCTGTTAACGTCTCAGAATTATTGCGTTGATTATTTATTTATGCTAAAAATGCTCTGCGACGCGTCTTTACACCTTTGTGTTCTCATTTCACCTCGACACGACACAGAAATCAGCTTCAACCAGCGTTTGTAGTTTTGTGGTAAAATATCCCGTGTGTGTTTTCTCTTCGTTGTAGAACAGCTCGTTGTTGGTAGTGGACTTATCCTCAGATCTTCGTCAATCTCTGTGAATCTGCTTCTCTGTGGATTAACACTGCACAAACAGAAACTCATGTCTGGTTGTGTCGAAAAGCTCCGTCGGGTTTTTGTCGCCGACCGAAGCAGCTGCTCGACAAACTCTGTGTCTCCTCGTCGAGCGAGGAACAGCGTCTGTTACTGCGGCGCTTGTCAAGGGTGAAAGAAATGTTTCCCTTTTTGCAGAGATTTGAGACGGTTTAGGTGAATATGCATACTTTAGAGCAGAGAGCAGAGGAGTGTCCTCTGTCTTTAGCGTGAAAAAAGTGTTGAATCAGGAGAGAGCAAAACTTATTCACAGACACAGAATTCTGTCGTATTTCCTGAAACGATAGTGTGTTTTCTGAGGAACTTTAAAAAAACAAAAACAAAAACGCAAAGAGAAAGATCGTTTCCGTGTGTATGTGGCCTTCGTTTTCCACTTGATTGTATGAATATTAGTTTTTCATTACCCCAGAATGAGCCTTTTATACTGTATTTATATCACAAGGTGGCCAGGGAGGACATTTTGGTGCATGTGAAGAAAGACAAGTCCGACTCCAGTCCGACTAAGTGTGTACATGCACGAGTAATCACATTATCCAGGTATGTTAGTCCGTCTAAAATTGAGGTAGTATTAGTGGTGTATGTAAAGTACTTTATGTATATAGCCCTATAAAAAAGTGCTTTATCAAAATAAAAGCATTACAGACACACAGCATTAAACGCAGACTGTAAAAAGAATTCATGAAACATAAATCAAAAAATTAAAAACACAGAATAAAACACAGAATAAAAAGTGAACAAAAAATCTATACGTATATATATATATATATATGTACATATATATATATATATATATATATATATATATATATACATATATAATTTTTTTTTTTAAAAGAATAAAATTCCATTTTGAATACATATGTTTTAAGTTTGGCCCAGGTTCAGCGATAACATGAATGCGATTCATAGTCCGATTACTGCATGTATACGCTTAGTCGGACTGGAGTCGGACGTGTTTGAAGTGTTTACACAACATTAAGAAAACGGCATTATTGTCTTAGTCTGACTTTTAACGTGGATGTAACTGCAGTAAAGTTCTGTCAGACAAACAAACAAACAAACAAACGTCCCGACTTACCCTCCTTTGTGCACGTCGGCAGACGGAGGCCTCTTACTGCCGGTGCCGTCCTGGTGAACCTTCTTATCCAGAGACAGTGACAGCGGAGCATCTCGCACCGGCAGCCCCAGCACTAGCGTTTCCTTGGTAACAGAGACGGCGTCCTCACCCGTCCGACCCATGTGCTTCTTGGCGTAGTCGAAGCCCTGAACAGGCTGGTGTGGGGAAAAAAGGGAGACGTGCGCTTTAAGGGTCGGCAACATGGTCATATAGTTTTAGATCAATCAAAAAGACCTGAGCTCAAGTTTTTTAAAATGCAAGGTTAAAAAATGTTGAATCATGATGAAAAATCGCACCATTGATATAGAACATTTGGTTTGTTTTTCACTTTGCCTGTTTGGATTGATCCATCATGAGCAATTTACCCCAAAAAAATAATAAAGTGATCAGTTAAGGGACATTAAGCACATGCAAACACAACAAAAACCCTAATAGCACTTCCATCTTTATTACAGAAGCACACGGGGCTAATGAAAGAGAGCAATAACAACAGAAGTCACTGTCATTTAAAATCCATAACAGAATAATAAGAATAAGAATAAGCGTAAGTGATGAATCAGCCGTGATTCCAAGCAGCAAAGCAAAGCTAATGACTTTCAAATGGCATTAACGATCAAACGATCAATAATACGATCAAAACTCACGACAGAGAAACACAGATATACTGTCCTTTCACAGGATTACATTGATTTTATATATATATATATATATATATATATATGTAGCTATGTGACTTATTTTTGGTCACTTAAGTTATGATACACATTTTTTTTCATTCAATTTATTTTTGGCTATTTAAAATTTACCATACTTGCGTTTTTTTCTCCTTTCATTGATAAAATATACTATTTTTATATGCTGAAAAGATAAATCTAAATGATTTAAATTCATATTACTAAAGATATATCACTTCTATCTCCGTCAGTGATCGCACCGTGTGGTCTAATTGTGTTATTGTGGTAACTGTGTGTGTTTCTGGAATATTTTTCCCTTATGATGCAAGAAAATGTTCATCATCTTTTCATCAAATGTAAGTTTGTTGTGTGAGATTCTATTTAAATGTGAATGAGTGAAGTCTCAAACTGGCACAGCAGATGAGAGATGATGATGAGAACCTACGTTTGAGAACCTAAACCATTACATATCAGTATTTGACTGTTTTAAAAGTCATCGTTTAAAACTAAATGGAAAACGAAGCTCGATGCACTTTGACGTCAGAGACAGAAGAGAGACAGAAAAAAGCAGAAGACGATGGATTTTGCTAAAACCCTCAAAGGCCTCGACACGTTCTTTGTCTAAGTGACTTCTTAATTTACAGAATCGAGAACGGGAGGAAAAAAGGAGAGAAAAAGACCCTTTTTGTTTTTAAGGTTACACAACAAAGCGAAACCCTGAATTGTTTATTTATTTGGGTTTTTTTTTTTTTTGGTTCCCATCTCATCTATCTCTCTCCCTCTCTCTCCGTTTTCTCTATTTAAAGCGTCTCTAAAGTGGGACGCCTAATGCGTCTGATGATGCGTGCTGAATCCGGAGTGTATGTGAGGTGAGGCAGTGTGGGCATCCAGCTGACGACGCTGTTAATAATTCATCCGTCACACACACCGCAGCGTCGTCGGATTAGCGTAACAACGACATTTAGAAATGTCTTCTTCTATTTTTCTGGCATAAACTCTGACCCTGTCAGGACCAGTCGTCCTCATGGAGACTTAAATCAAGCATTAACTGGTTATAGTTGAGGTTAAGGATAACACTTTATTTAGGCTGTCCAAATAAATGGAAGTCAATAAATATATATATAATGGAAAGTGCATGAATTTGATTATATGTGAGGACCAAAAAATGTACAAACCATAGGGGGAGAGGACATTCTTGACTGGTTCTCACACATTTAAAGGGCTTTTGAGGGGGTTTAGACCTGGATTTAGGTTTAGGGTTAGGGTTAGAATTGGGTTTAGGTTAAAGGCATTTAGTTGTGATGGTTAAGGTTAAGGTAAGGGCCCTGGACAGGGGTCTCAAACTTGTCTGGTCCAACTATATCGCAACATTCCATAATTATATCACAAAAAAAAAAATATTTGATTCAAACTTCGACCTGTCTGCCATGGCCTCGCTTTACTCGCTCAACGTTGTCTGTCTTGACATAAAATGAATCACTTCCTGTGTGCAGTAAGGGCATGTCAGTGTTATACTGAGTCATGAGGAGCAGCACTGTGTGAACTCATTTGACAAAGGTTTAGATGTAATTGATGTTTGTTTATATTCAAAAGTTACCCAGTATAGTTTTAAAGACCTTTTCTGGCATAAAAACACTGACCTTGTAAAGAACAGTAGTCCTCATGGAGACCAAAACCTGGTCCTAATGAGGCAGAACCTCATATTTAGGGTTAGGGTTCGACATTAACTGGTTTTGGTTAAAGATAAAGAGACAACACTCCACATCAATGCATGTCCTCAACAGGACAGCTGTGTGAACCTGTGTGTGTGTGTGTGTCAGAGAGCTCGAGGGAGGCGTGATTTAAATGTGCCGTTCCAAAAATAACCCTCCACTCACACACAATATCCATAATGCATATGGATTATTGAGAAGCACACATTAGAGATGGTGTCAGGGGTTAAACTGAGAGTGAACCACACACACACACACACACACACACACTGGCAGTAAAAGATGCATCACTCAGTGGATGATGGGTAACGGGGCTGACACGCACGCAGACAGTATGGATTCTCACAAGCCGGCAGAGCTGAGGGGCGTGACCTTGAGAGCGCTGCTGACATTTTCATACGCGTTATTATTTCACCGCACGGCCTCGAGATCTGTCTCTGTCTCCTTCTTTCCACGTCTTCACCGATAACGACTTCATCTCTTCTTCCTCTCTAGTTTTCCTCGACCGTGTCCACAGCTGGAATGAAGATTTCAGTGTGGACAGGACCGGATGAAGGCAAAGACCAGGGGTGAAGGGAGAGAGAGACAGTGATGCAGTCATATCTCTTACTCATGAGACGCAGTGTGAAGTAGCGACGACCCCGCACCATCAACATTATTCACCCTTATTTTCCTCGCTCGTGCTATCAAACAAGCTTCTCCTCTAATTTTAACTCGTAGCAACAGCCAGCAGCGGCGGCTTATGATGAGGTGCAGCAGATGGACCAGATATGCTCCATTCCCCCTGCGGCCTTATTGATTTAAATTCAGCTCCAGCAGGCCGGGCAGCAGCGGTGGTGGTGGTGGTGGTGGTGGTGCACCACAGAGCCTCAAGCCTCCAAAAAAAAAAAAACCCTACTCTGCAGAGGGGGTTCATTTAAAAAGTAAAATGAGACACACCGGAGTTCACATCAGTGATTAACACGCTCCTGGAGCAGGACGGGACGCGATTGCAGGGACAGAAAATCTGAATATTTTAACTGATAAATGAAACTATTTCACTTAACATTAACGTGTAGATGAGGGATGTCCAGATACAACTTTGTCACTTCCAATACAATGCCGATATTGCAGCCTTGAGTATTGGCCGATACCGATATCGAGCAGATACCGTATCAGCACGAGTCATACATACTTTAATGACATATTTTGTAGTGTGGAAATCTTAGAATAGGCTTAATCAAGTGATATTACTTAAACAGAGAACAATAGTCAGCAACAGCAGGTATGAAAAAACTGACCCATTTATTATTAACCAATGGTTAAATCAATTTTAACCTTCAACATAATATTAATATTGGATTTTTTGCCATGTTAATTTCATACAGTCTATGGTTCATTTAATCGGGAGGAAAGTACCAAGTGCTAATGGGGGTATTTTCAGAGCACCCGTGTTTCACAGGTAACAGCGTGTCTTCAGAGAACACCCCCCTAGTTTTCACTATTTTGGATTAGCCCAACCCACACGGGGTGAGTGACTCGTCCCGCAGGTAAATCCGGAACCTGGGGACCGGCTCCGCAGAGAAGGCTCCTGGCATGGCTGGTTTTTGGGGTATAATTAACAGACTGTTGGCTGTTGAAAGTCGACAGGTGGCGCTGGTTTATGAAATAATGTTGTTTTAGCAGCTCGCCTCAGGATGAGCGAGCGTGGTGCTAACGGCGAGCTCGTGCTCACTGTGTGGCTTTGTAGCCTCTGATTTCAGAAGTGATGTGAGTCCACGTGATCACAACGGGCGCTGCTGGATAGAAGTGCTGGAGCGGAATGGAATACATATCGGACACTTTAGAGGCAGTCCGATATAATCCAATACTCGTTTTTTTGGCCGATATCCTCAGTGAAGATGATCAGGTTGTAAGAATAGATTAAACAGCCACCAGGGGGCGAGTCCACTGGTTTGATTACTCTCTTTGAATGGAAGCTTCTAGAGGCACGAGCGGACAAAGGTGTGACTGACCACTGGTATCAACGCCTCTGAGCTTAAAATGGTGTAGGGAAAAATTGTGACTCTGGAGACTTCAAAGCAAGAGATCAGATTCAAATAAATGAGGGACTGCACTATTTTCTGATCATTTACTCCATGAATTATTTCTTTACTTCAAGAGTAAGTCGTTTGGTCCGACAAAATGTTGACGAGTGTTTCCTAAAAACTCTAAATGATACCGTTTTCGAATGTCTTGTTTCGTCCCAAAACGCTAAAAAAATGATTCAGTTTAAATGATTTATGAGTTATATGGAGCAAAGAAACGTTGGTATTTGATATGCAGCAAGGCAAAACAGAAAGTAGGGATCATAACCAAAATGCAAAGTTGCTAAAGTGCATTTAAATTGCACATTGCCCTCATTTTTTTTGTAAAGAATCAAACTACTTTTCTAGCAGTTCTGTCCGCTGCAGCTTTAAATGGCACTCACTGCCATTGTACTTTCATCGAACGGCCTAAGAATGAAAAATGAATCCCTTCCACTTTTGCTGATTCCACCTCTGTTGTGCTCCACGTGGGGAAGTCGAGGAAAAAACACAGAGGAGGAAGCAGAAAAGGCATTTTGAAGGGTGTTCCGTGGCCGCACAATGGCGCGACGAAGTGAAGTGATGTGAAGTCAAGTGAGCCCGCACTCGTGCAGAGTCACTCTTTAAAGCTTAGACACACACACGTGTGCACCTCATATAAACCAGAGTATTGATCAGCAGCTTTGGCCTGTCGCTGAGGTGACTGATGATAGTCGAGTGTGAGCTGGAGGCAGAGCAGATCTCACACACACACACACAAACTGCATTCGTCCTGAATGTTGGAGAATGTCCACTACAGGGACAAAAGTATTGGAACCAACACGT
Source organism: Solea senegalensis (assembly GCF_019176455.1). Lineage (NCBI taxonomy): Eukaryota > Metazoa > Chordata > Actinopteri > Pleuronectiformes > Soleidae > Solea > Solea senegalensis. The sequence goes on from NC_058030.1 coordinate 1,662,700, forward strand.
ACTGTAATGACATATTCAAATACATATACAGCACTTTAACCCTTTAACACCTAAGCTTCAAAATGTCCGTCTAGACTTTTTTTGCTTATTTTAACCATAAAAAGGCCAGAAAATGTGCTTTTGTCCATTTGTCCAGAATAACTTTCCATAACTGGCAGTAATTTACAATTTACTGCATGTTAAAATAGTGTATTAACAAGTTGAAATGAAGAAAGTGTAGTGTACTGTAGTGTTGAACAGTATAAAACATATTTAAAATAACTTTTGTCTGAGTGTCTGAATGTTCAAAAACACGTTTGCTTTAACGTGCAACTTCTTAGCTTTCAGAAACTGTTGGAATCTTTATAGCACAAACTGTCGCATAATTACGGCAATGCAAAGTGTGCTCCCGTGCAAACGCGTCGTCTGCGACACGCTCGGTGTTAAAGGGTGTTATGGAGTTGATCCCCCTTTTGCAGCTAGGTTCAACTCTTCAACAGTTTCAGCTCTTCTTGGAAGACTTTCCCTTAAGATTTTGAAGTGTTTCTACTGTGGATTTGTGTTCATTCATTCTGTAAGAGCATTGATGAGGTCAGGCACTGATGTTAGACGAGAAGACCTGGCTCACAATATCTGTTCTGGTTCCGAAAACCAGATTCTGGTGTGTTTTGGTCAATCTGCCTAGGGCAAATGTCACCCCTCTTCATTGAGCTCCACTGGCCACCCGCATCAAATTCAAATCACTTGTTACAGGCTGTGACTTGTGTGTGTGGAGCTGTGGGTGTGTAAGTCGGGTGTCGGCACCGGCACAGGACAATCCTTTGTTGGTGTCGGAATGACCTACCGAGTGCTGCCAGAACAGGTCCCTGTCTATCTTCAAGAAGCTCTTGAAGACGCAGCTCTTCCAAGAGCATCTTCTGTCCTCGCACTGACCTTACCCCCACCCCTGCATGATCTCCTTCTGCACTTGGATCCACTTCTGCACTCTGACCCTCTGTCAGTCCACTGTTCCTATCTAGTGGATTTCTTTCCAAGACCTCTTCTATGAAACTTATTCCTCTTGTAAGTCGCTTTGGATAAAAGCTAAATGCTTAAATGTTAAAATCCCAAAGATCATGGGGTTGAGGTCAAGGCAAGTTCTTCCACACCAAACTCAAAGTCAAACCATGTCTTTATAATCCTGGCTTTGTGCATGTTGGAATAGAAAAGGGCCTGGAAGCATAGCATTGTCCAAAAGGCTGATTGAAACACCTGAATTCAATACTTTTGTCCAAATAGTGTATGTAGTGATTTGCATATGGGCATCCAAGAATTAGGTCAAGACAAACTTAGACAAACAACAAAAATAATGTTTGTACAATATTGAAGTTATTTTGTTCATACATGCCACAGCTCAGGGTTTGGGAGTGAGTAAAAACAATAAACACCGCCGTGCATATGAGCAGTAATCGCAGCCTCACGGCACAACTTGTGAGGTCTCATATTTAAGAACTCTTTAATATTTAATTCCCCCTCGTAAAATACAATACAAGTATCATTAAATGTTTACATACAGTTGTGAAAACAAACAGGATCTCAGAGCCTGGAAGCTGAAATGCTAATTCTAAGTATAATGTGGTGCAGCAAAGTCGGAACTACATACAGTGAGGGATCATTTATGTGCATTAGAGCATAGATACTTGATGCACTGGTATAAGTGTATAATTACTTAAAAATTATAAGACTTTTATATGTAGAGGAAGAAGAACGCCAAGTTCCAGCAATGTCTGGTCTAGAACTGTGGTGGACATGGTGCAATATTATATGCCACAACCTTAAAATTCACCTCACATTGGTTGATCCCTCTAAAATCTAAATAATCTGAGAGGCTTCAGGTGTCTTAGACTGTACAATATAACTAAAAAATGTTGTATGTGGGCCTAGACCAGTCTAGATGACAGGTCTAGGCCCAAATACAACATAGACCAGTCCTAAACTCGGCTGCTCGACTTCTGACTAGTAAGAAGTTGTTGGTTTTTAAAGCTTTTAATGGACTGGCACATCTGGTCTCATCAGGTCAACTAACCAGATGCTCTAAGACGACTCGGCTAAAATTCAGGGGCGATCAGGCCTTTTCTGCAGCAGCCCCCAAGTAATGGAACACTTTTATCCCTTCACATTAAGTCTGACCCCACTATTGAAGATTTTAGGGTATGAGGAACCATGATGGAGAACTTCAAACTGTTGCGGACAGTATTGCACCTTCGCCTGCCGAAGAAGAACTCACTTTTGCTGCGTTTCCAACATGTTGCGGTTTGGTTTGTGTGTGGTAGCGTTTGGAACGGTAAAGCCTTCGGTTGGGCTCGCATTTCGACTGAGAACAGTAACTTTACTCGGAGGACGGGGTATGGGCCGTCACGTTATGCTTTGCGTGACATCGTAACGTAATGAGAATAGACTGCGGGCGTTTGCCTCGACTTCCATGGGGATTTTTAAGCCCAATCACGTTCACAATCAATTTTCTGTCGCTCAATGAGCTGACTTTCGTGGATGGAGCTTGTCTAGCTCCACCCGCACGACGTACAATTTTACTCTGGTACCCCAAGAAAAGAGTGGTGAAAACGGAATGGTTAGGGCCAGTTGTACTATTTCTAATGATGAATGAATGAAGATCCACCTCTTCTCTGTCATGTTATTTGCTGGGTTTTATGTTATTGTTGTACCTTGTCAACCCAGGGTGTTTTAAAATGTGCTATAAAAATAAAGTTGACTTGACTTGACTTGACGTTTGGTGAGATAGGGTTTCCACTGCTGCTCTGCTTCTGATTCATTTACATAATCCAGCCCATCATATGAAACAGAACTGGGTTATAGTGGGTGGGGGGGTGCTGGTCTCTCCGTGTTGTGTTCCACTGTGGGATGCGAGAGTGGCTTCTTCGTCTCAGAGGATAATACGAGCTGCACTGGCAGAAGAGTCGGTCTGAGCTGAGTCACTTTTTTATGGATTCTACAAAAATAAAAATAGATTGGTTTGGTTTGCCCGGTCTCAAGCTTCCTTTCCGTTACTCATGCTCATGAGCACAAATTACAAAAACGACTTCCTCTGTCTGGAATTGAACTGGTTTTCTCGTGTATCACCAACCAGCCACTCCTTGTTAATTTAGTCCAATCGGCTCGAATGAGAAAAACCTTTAAATCTTAAGGAATGTGTGAATTTCACAGCCCCGATTCAGTTCATCACTGTCCCCCTCCTCCTTCTTTGCACTATTGATCTCACATGGCCCATGAGGATGGAGGACAAAGAGACAGCACAGAAGCCACATGCAAACAACCCAGCAACAACAACGGAAAAACAACAACGGCAGCACGTACACCAAAAACCAGCCAACAATGCAGCAAATCCACCCAACCAGTGTGTGAGTGAATACCTGGTGGTGGTAACTGCCTTCCCTTCGGTATGACGTCTGAACAGAGGGCAGGGGGCAAGGTCAGGATAGGTTAATTTAGAATAGAACAATGTTAAATTGTTGTGTCCATCACCCCTCAATAACAAAATCACATTGACATTGGACCGCTGAGATCTGGGAGCCATTTTTTATAAAGTCTGACAAGGAAAAATTGGATTTTAATCTATACTTTAGAATCAAGACAAGGGGAAAAAAGGATAAATAGTGTTTTGAAGGCTCTGAGCCACGAAAGAGCCACAGGGACAATATTTGTAAGAAGGAACAATTCATTTTTTTCTTTTTTTTTTACTTTTCATTGGACTGTTTCTTTTAACACAGCCCAAGGGGAAAGCCATTTTTGTGCAACCGCTGTGGTAACACAAAAAAAAAATGATTACATTCACTTTTAGTTTCTCCTTCAGAAAATTCATCTTTTTGTACTTTTTGCCCTGTCAGACCTTGTTGTCTCATTTTCCTAAATCTAAGCATGTTTTCAGAATCAATAGGACTTGGAGGGCAAATCTCGAAAAATACAACCTTTTTATAAACCTCACAGAATCACAATGCACCAATTTATCAGCTGATTCAGACAATTTTCTCCTTAAAAAACACTTTCTTTGACTAAATAGTTTAAAAAGAAACTGGAAAACTATCTTTTGTTTGTAATGTCTTCAAATGAACTGATGTTGAGTGAATGCTCGGGTTGTTAAAGGGCCAACATCGCCCTGAGCCCTGTCCGTTCATCTCGGGCCGATTAGCCTTGGCGGCGCTCGTGATTAGCAGTGATCATGCACCGTTGGCCGATAAAGATCACAAATGAGTAAGGCTCTGCACAGATGGCATTCAATTCTCTGACCTGAAGGAACTTTAACACGATTGATTTGATGCGTCACATGTTCAGGACCGCGTACGTAATCGTGGCTGAAATCCCACAGTAGATTTCATTCTTTGGAGATGCTGTTAACGCAGTTGTCTCCTTTTTCGTTTGAAAACTCTGGGGCCGCGCTTTAGTCTGGACGGCTGTTTCTCTTTGGTCATACTGTCTGAAACTTTGCGGACAACTGCAGGGGAAACAGCTTCCTGTTCACAATAGTGTGATATACATTTTTAGGTGTAACTCTATGGATGCAGCTCACTTCTGATGCAGAGCTGAAAACACTATGCCACTATGCCATTTTTTAAATGAAAACATATTAGTATGGATGCACTGTAGCCTTATTAACAAAAATCGGCAGACGATTTTGGAGAAATTGAAAGACTACATCCATGATAAGTTTTTTTTTACATCTCACTTTCAATTTTTGCTATATTTACAACTCAAATCCACACTAAATGGCCCGTGTTTAAGTTTGAAAACTGAATGGCATGTGTTTTGTAAGGACAGGCAGAGGGAGGTTGTTTTTTCCTCCCCATTTTGAGACCAATTCTGTCCACATGACTACCATTTTAGAAAAGGTCTCCATCCAAACAAGAATAAGAACATCTTTCCATTACAGTGCCACCTCGTGGTCAGTCCTTCCTGTTCACACTGGCATTGTGACGTTTGTATTTTCAGCTGTGTGTAGTGTGGACGTTGCCAGCGTGTGAGTTGAGTGACTTTTACCTTGGAGCGTGTTTTGAAGGACCTGAAGGCGCCAGTTTTGAAGATGACCCTATTCCTCTTACACACAATGAAAGCGACCATGCCGATCACCACCATCAACAGGAAGAGAGGTGTGAGGACAGCCATGATCCACAGGTTGCTGGGCGGCGTCTTTACCACAGCTACAAACAGGAATACAGACAAAATATTTTATTCATACATTTCCAACTGATATTTTCAACACTTGTGCACAATGACAGGGATAGTTTTGACAAAATAAACAAGATATAACATGTCAATTAAAGCGTTTGTGTATGTTTGGATGGATTAGCTGTTTGTTTTCTGTTCTCAAATGAGTAAGACTAACCATTAACCATCCACAAACATAAACATTAGAGTGGTATTTAATGTAATTCCAACAATAAAACACAGTATTTCCAATCATTCAAAACCAATTTTTAAAGGTGACAAACCATCATAACCCAATTCCCAATACAAATTGTCATTTCTGTGCGCCTACTACTGTTTAAAAAGTCATTTATAAGAGATATATTTGTGCTACTTCTTTTGATTCATGCATTAATTGAAAAATGGGTTAAAAAAAACTGGAGTTTTATTCAGCAACTGCTCTAATCTAGAAACCATGATAAACTAGAGAAAGTGAAAGATGAAAGATGGCTTTTTTCAGCGTCAAATGGATGTGTTTGTTTTTCATTATAAGGGCTAATGCAGTGTCTTTCCACCGTGCACATAAAAGGTGAACTAAATGAATTTTATAAGAACGCTGTGTTCGGTTTCTGTGCCTGAGTGCTGCGTGGTGGATCTGTGAAGGACGATGCTAGGGTTGTTTGGATCCCTCCACTTTTGTAATTACAGATTCTGAGGACATGTGAGGGACAAATCGGGTCAAAGAAGGAACATTTTGTTTCCTCCACCAACCTTCAGTAAGAAAATCCAGCTGCACGAGTCGGTTCGAGATAATTTACTCCCAAAAAAAGCAACAAAGACAAAACATAAATGCAGCCACAAATGTCTCAACAATGTGGAAACATAATCTTTGCCTTTGGAAATTGTATTTGAATTCCAGAGCTTTTATTGGATGCACAGGGCATTATGGAAATTTATGGAAATTTATGGAAAACCCAACTGCTTAAGAATGTCACTGTAAGCCAAGACAGCTACGCTTCACTTCAGCAGATAAACCCTAAAGAGTAGTTAAACTGGGAGCATTCGCTGACAGCGTGGTGTGTCTGTGTATTATGGCTGCTGAATAAGAAATGTGCCATGTGAACTGACTGTTCATCTATAATATCCACGTACACAAAGTATATGTTAAAAGACAGATGTTTAAAAATGGGGAAAATGTGTAAATATTTCAGTAAATATGCACACAAAAAGCTAGCTTAACCTATTTTAGTGTAGCTTAGCCTAGTTTAGCAGCAAGGCAAGAATTAACAGAGAGCAGCTAGCCTGCTGTAGCTGAAGCTAACAAAAATCCACCTGCTCGCACCTCAACAGCTAACTAATTATTACTTACACAAATCCACAGTGTAAAGAAAAGTTAAATATGTGAGTAAATGTGCAAAAAAACATTTAAAATATCACCAACTGCTAGCTTAACCTGTCTTGGGTTAGCTTAGTCTAGCAGCTAGGCAAGAAGTAACAGAGAGCGAGCCTGCTCAAGCTGAAGCTAACAAAAATCCACCTGCTAGCTCAATAGCTAACTAATTATGAGTTACAGAAATCAAAAGGGTAAAGAAAACTTAACTAAATCATGTGTTGACTTCCGTTATTTTAAACCATAATATTAAGTAAAGACACAGAGAGTGGTGTAGCGAGGTGCTAATGGTACTAGCTGTGCACAGACAGATATGACCAAATAAGTCCTCGCTTAATCGAGAAAATATTGAATAATTGATTATGAAAATGATCAGTAGTACTGTGCACCTATGTATGTATTTATCCCTAATTAAGACTGCATAAAACCAGAATTTAATATCTTTTTCCAGTTTTAAAATCATACAAAGCATGTGTCTCTCTCACAAGTAAGATAATGCTAATAAGCACAGCAGGACAGTGGAAGCTTACGTTCAGCCTGCACTTGTACGAAGTATCCCAGAGTCAAAGCCATGGTCTGGGAGTCCAGACTGCTGAGAGTCTTGGCAGCCATGGTCCCGGAGACTGGCGCTCCGTTCCGCTGGACGTAGTACGTCATCTCTGCCGGGTTCTTGGGACCAGGTAGCCGGCGCATGCTCACCATCTGGGAGAAAAGTTTAATAAAAATACAAATGATCACAGTCTGTAAGTTTTAGTGACTTTTGTTGTTGGTGATGTCATTATTCGACTTGTTTACAATATACATTTTTGTATAGCTGTGTTCATTCATCTGAAAACAGACCGACTTAGGGAGCGTGAGAGTGTATAGAGCAGCAGAGCATGGTGGGAAAGAAGGGTTTATCCCATTCAATTTTCTTTTGGCAGTAGAATTCCTTTCGCCCAACTTTAATCATAATCATGGTGAATGTTTGAGCCTAATGTAATAACATTCATTTTTGAGTCCAAGTGAACGTTTGCACCAAGTTTGAAAGGCCCTTCTACAGGTGTCACAAGGTCAGAGCTAACTGAACCTTTGACCGTCCGCCTCCACTTCATCTGTGAGTTCAAGTTAATGTTTTTATTAAATTTGAAGATGTTCCCTGATGGTGTTTCTTTTGTGATGTTGTGTGTTCAATTCAATTTCAATGACATTTTATTTTGGATTTAACATTTACATGGTAAATTCAGGGAGCATGTTGATTTTTGTTGAATGTCTAAAGAACTATTCTGGATTTATTTGGTCCAAAAAGAAACTTTTAGAGTTCCAGTAGTTCATTTAAAAACATAAAGAATATCAGCGCGAGATATTCATGGACGCATAAAACACCACGTCCTTTATCTCTTTTCAAAAACTAACATTTAAAATTCCCTGCTCTATCTGCAGTTGCCCCCCCGATCAAAAAACTCCGAATTGGCTCAATCGCTTTGATCGCGACAGTGAGCAATTTGCCGCGCTCGGGGGAAGACGCTCAAGGAAAACTTGAGTCACTTGAAATCTCAATTTCCCCTTCATCATACATCAGACATCTTATTTCAATTTGGCAAACGCATCACTCGATTTAATCAAGTCTGCTAATTTGATTTTGTCATAAAAAGAAGGGACGTGTGTTATTAAATGGCTGGATGATTTCTAGTCTGCAGGCGAACACCCCCCTCCCTCTCTCTCTCTCTTCCAGCTCTGCAGAACATAAAACTGGTCATCTGTGACTTCCTATTAAACTCTGTGTGAGTGTGAACGCGATAAATCCCGAGGAGGAAGTAAATGTTTGTCTTAATTTAAACAATATGAGGGGTCGCACATGGGGGGGGGGAAATAATAAAAGACACTCACACAAGATGTTACTTGTCTATCTCTGACCTTTTGACCCCTTTGCTGCTGTTGAATTACCCCGGTGTGGGATCAGTTAAGTCTAATCTAATGGCCCTTTTCCACCTATGGTCCCAACTCGCACGGCACGGCACAGCTTGGTTTTCCACTACAAAAATAGTTCCTTTCGGGGCGGAGTCAACACTGCACGGCTGCATGAATCTGACGGGTTTTTTTACACGCGAACCCACAAACGCGTGACTACTGACTCGTTCCAGTTGAGAAACATGGATGAAACAAAAACACTCGACAATGGTATTTTGGCCACACATAAAAATTAACCATTACTATGTTTACGACTGATTTAATGTGACACAAACATGGCAAAAGTGCAATTAACACGACTGACTACGACTAGAAAACTCACTGAAAACTCACCTTGACAAAAAACCTAATTTAATCAAATCTATGCCGGCGTATGGCTACGCTATCTTAAAGGTCCACTGTGTGAGAATTAGTGACATCTACTGGTGAGGCTGCAGATTACTTCAGATTACTTTGGCCTTCACCTCTGTATCTTCTGTCAGTTTACGCACTAATCTTATCTAAAAATAATCTCTGATTAACCCTTCTGTTACCAATCCTGTAGTGTACATCTCATTACTGTAACTCTTAGACGGTTTGTGATATCTAGAAGATTCAAAAACTATCCTGTGTCAGCTGAGATTGGCATGTGGACGATAAAGTGGTAGAAGATGAACAGATGGATAGTGGAAAGCAGTGAAATATTAATAACTGTCATTACGGTAGAACCTCAGGACTTCTGTGACGTCAGCTTCTCAGTACCGTAATTCCTAAACGGTTGAATAACTGCCAGATATGGAAAGTTGAAAGCTATCTTGGGAAAAAGGAAGCAGAAGAACTCACTCATTGATACATATTTGGACACTTCTACAGCCATAAAATCAAAATAAATCCAGACGGTGGTTACGATAGGGTCATCAGGGGGTTAAAAACCTTGCAGAAGAGACGATGGAAATTCAGGATAGAACTGGTTGTGTGATCAGGAGACATCGCACCTGCACAGTGTATCCGCCCACAGTCGTGGCGCGCCGCGACCGCGCAGCCTGAGAACCCTGTCTGCCCGCGACCAGGAAGAGCTCAGCCAGACGCTGCTCCATCAGACTGGCAAAGCTCTGGTAGTTGGCCTCCAGAGAGGACGTGTCCACATCCTGGATCACTGCGAGGACGGAGGTCAGAGGTCAGTTTACAACATGAGTGAAGATGTGTATATATATACTGAATATATATATATATATATATAATATACAGTAACTTTTATCTTTGCAGAATCAAATTTACATTTAAATAAAAGATAAAAACCCACATGGAATTTGCCTTTTTCTTTGTAAGAAATAAAGGTTACGCTTCAGTGGATCAGATATTTGGTCAGAAACCGAACAATGGCGAACTGTAGATCAGTTAACAAGTAAAGTATTTAGCGACAGCACTGCTGATCGCGAGCGGCATCGCTGCCCAGTGACTGTGTTAGACGGAGTCTGAACAAATACTTTTAACGAACTGATTCTAATGATTCAGTTAGACTGAAAACAACTGCTTTACAAGTCACGAGTCACTCGTTTGTGTGAGTATAAAACGAAGGTTTCATGATGTGACGTGATCTCTCCCTCTGTCCCACTCAAGACTCAAGACGCTGTGAATTATACATCCATAGGAGCTGAAGACGCACACACACACACACACAGTGTAGACAGTCATTTGCTGAATCGCACAACAGTGTGCGTTTAACTCACTCCTGTTTTGTCCACTCAATATGACTCGTGATTACGGCTGATCATCCAGTGTGTGTGTGTGTGTGTGTGTGTGTGTATAAGAGCAATTTACCTGTTATCACCCAGTAGCTCTTTGTTGCCGCTGAAGTGTTCAGATTATGGTATTCTAGGGCTGGAGAGAGAGAGAGAGGGGGAGAGAGAGGGAGGGAGAGAGAGAGTGGAGTTATCAGCAGTTTTTTCGAAGACACTTTACGTTTCAACCTCTCGTTCCACATTTCCACTGATATTTACCTCATGTCTTGTACTTATTTTCCCTTATTATTTACTTCTGTACAAGATGCGATACAATAAGAGTGATCCCACACGGGCGAAAATGAATAATAATAATAAGAAGAAATATTATTTACAGAGCATTTTCACAAACTCACATTATAACCACTAGAATGGAGATGCTTAACTTTTAAAAAAGAATAAGTTAAAGCCATGAAACATTTAAAATGCATCTTAAAAAGGTCAGAAAGTGACAAAAAAAGTAATAGGACATAATACAAAATACAAATAGAATGAGCAATACTACAAAAACATAGAATAGAAATATGAACAAATGTGAAAAAGAAAAGTAAGTTTGTACATGTTTTATAATGGAAGTAAACAAACATAATGATAATTTATAAAAAAAAGTTTTATAATTGCAAATAAAGCCTTACAAATAATAATGTATTCATTAATGCTCTGATAATAAAAAATATTACATATATATGTTTCATTGTTATCACAATCTGATGTTTTTAAGGCTGTTTTAGGTTTATTTGTGATGGTGTAAAAGTTAAAAATGAGAGAATAATCAAATCAAATAAAGGACATGGTGAACATCGCGGTGCCTGTGGCAGGTTTTCAGGAGACAGTGACGCGTGCAGCTGTTTGCCCTTTAAAAATAATCTCACAGATGCTTTTCAACAATGCAGCGGAATAAAAACACGACTCAAGAGGATCTGATGTTTGATTTGAACCTTTACCTGTTATATGTTTTATGAACAAGACAACGTGGTTTTTTTATATTGTACTGCACTGGTTTTAGATCAGTGTGGAAGAGGATTAGGGCCACATGTAAAACTTATTAGAATAAAACAATTATTCTCAAAGTTCTGACTTTAATTCATCATCCAATTCATTTTTCCAAAAACATTTTCTCAGGTGGCTTTCAGAATTAAAGTAGTAAAAAACTCAAAATTCTGACTTTAATATCAGAATTGCGAGTTTCATCTCAGAATAATGGCTTTAATCTCAGATTTGTGACTTTTTATTCATCTTTCCAGACACATTTTCTTATGTGGCCCTCAAAATTATGAGATTAAAGTCAGAATACTGAGGTAAAAAAAACTCACAATCTCAGAATCATGACTTCAGAATCATAATTTTAATATCAGAATTGTGGCTTTTTATTTTTATTAACAGAAATATTTTCTCATGTGACTTCTAGAATTTTGAGATTAAATTCTGTATTCTTAGTGGGAAAAAAAAGAAACTCACAAAAAACTCTCAGAATTGTAAATTTTTTAATAAACTTTCCAAAAACATTTTCTCATGTGACTTAAAATTCTGAGATTAAAGTTACAATTTTGAGATTAAATTCTGTATTCTATGTGAAAAAAAAAGAAACTCACAAAAAAACTGTCAGAATTACATTTTTAATAAACTTTCCAAAAACATTTTCTCATGTGATTTAAAATTCTGAAATTAAAATTACAATTTTGAGATTAAAATCAGAATTCTGAGATTAAGGTCAAAAAAAGGTTTTTTTATTGAAAAAATTCAATTTTAAACATTTATTGTTTATTGTTAACATTTCCGAAGTAGAAATTGTGTTTCCTCCCTATTATTGCATTTCTTTCCATTAAAAAAAAAAAAGTTCATAAAGTAATTTTACTCACGCTCAGCGATGACCAGCGGCGGGTAGTACAGGAAGTAGCCGACCAGCTCCGCCGTCAGCTGGTTGAGGAGGCCGCTGGATATGGTCCCGTTCAGAACCGAGTCCTGGTTCTTCACCACGTACACCAGAGAGACGGACGGAGAGCCCGGCTCCTGCCACACACTCTGGATCTGAGCAGGAAGAGAAAAACACAACAGAAATGTATTACGGTATCACACCACAATGTCTGAGCTGCACATGAATAATGTATAACAGGAGATCCAGACACATGATGACACCATGAATGAACAATATTTTTCTTCCTTTCTTCCTATAATAAAAACCCTGGGACCGAGTCACCGCAGTGAAGTGGATGATTCCCATCGTATTTTCTCCACACGCATGAATATTTGAGAGGATGAATTATGAATGGACCCCCATATATATACTGTATATATATATATATCTGCGTACTCACTGTACCTTGACAGATAGATAGAGATAGAGATTGAAATCATGAGGCATAAAGTTAGCACGCGGTGCAGCGGTGGACCAGCAGCTCCTGTGTAACCGCAAGGTTAAAAACACCAAGTTTTTGTATGGGCTTTGGTGCGTTCACAGTGAGCAGTTTTACGTACTTCACTTTCCAGTTGGAAAAAGCTGTTTGACTGAGAAGGCCAAGCAGGAAACATGATTTTAAGATAATAGTATAGAGTAAAACAGGCGTATATATTTCTATAGGTTTAATATGTGGCAAAAATCACTGTTTGTGCCTTTTCCTTCCCTGCGTTGTGTTTGAAAGTCACCAGATTCAAATTGTGTGACGTCGTTCCCAGTTCCGACTTCCGACTTCCTCAGAACATGGAAGGTACCAATCATTTTTTGATGTTTTTTAGATCGCACACTTTGGGGAAAATACACTTTTTTAACTGCAGCAATGGGTCAAAGGGTCAGAAGAAGATACTTAAATTAAAAGTTTTCCACATTGAGAAAAGATTTTTTTCACAGACTTCGAGAACAAAGTAACTACAGGTTAGAGTTAAGACTTTATTGTATTTAAATTTACGTAAGTGTTATGTAAATTTATGACTTTAATCTCGGAAATTTATGACTTTAATATCGGAAATGAAGACTTTATTCATGTAAATTCATGATTTTAATCTCGGAAATGGATGACTTTAATCTTGGAAATTTCCAAATTTAATCTTGGAAATAAAGACTTTATTCATGTAACTTCACGACTTTGACTCGGAAATTTATGACTTTAATCTCGGAAATTAAGACTTTATTCTCACAACTTTAATCTCGTAAATTAAGACTTTATTCTCACAATTTTAATATCTAAATTTACGACTTTATTCTTGTAAATTTACGACTTTAATTCCGTAAATTAAGACTTTAATCTCTTAAATTAAGATTTTATTCTCACAATTTGAATCTTGTAAATGAAGACTATAGAAACAACTTTAATCTCATAAATTTATGACTTTAATCTTGTAAATTAAGACTTTATTCTCACGACTTTAATCTCGTAAATTACGACTTTATTCTCATAAATTTACGACTTTAATCTCGTTATTTAAGAATTTATTCTCACGACTTTAATCTCATAAATTAAAACTTTATTCTCAAGACTTTAATCTTGTAAATTAAGACTTTATTCTCATGACTTTAATCTCGTAAATTTACAACTTTAATCTCGTAAATTAAAACTGCAATCCCAACTTTATTCTCGGAAATGTCCGACTTTAATCTTGTAAATTAAAACTGCAATCCCAACTTTATTCTCGGAAATGTCCGACTGTAATCTCGTAAATCAAGACTAAATTCTCAAAGTCTGTGAAAAAACATTTCTCTAAGAAAACAAAGCGTACATAAACATCCACCGCAGTCAAACAGCAGCCGACATTTAAAAAGTCGTGCCGCTCCAAGCTTCCAGGAGCTTGATTAGTCATGTTAGCCTGATTAGCATGACACACGTGGCTGTGTGAGTGCTGCACTAAGAATAAACCTGGATGAAAACAGAAATGGTCCAGTACCTCCACGGCGAGCCTGTTGTACGTCTCCAGCACTTTGTCCTGAGCTTCGTCGAAGGCGTTCCCGAGCCTCTGCTCCAACATCTGGACGAAACTGCAGGAGTAGATGTTGTCTGTGGGGCCGACGAACCTCAGCACTGTGGACCGAGTGGACGTGCGGTCGTTAGTGGGTTCTGTTCTACACATCACATCAAAGTCATCTTAATCAATTACATTAAGTGTTGGTCATTTTCTGCTCATGCACTGCATGGTTTCATGTTTCCAAGCGGAATAATACACAGGAAAGTATAACTGTGCAATTTAATGTCAAGTCTATAACCAATTTAATGCTAAACTATTGCAAGGAAACAAAAATATCACGAGGGAATGCAAAAGTTAGTGTATATAGCAAGAGAACACGAAGGTTTGAGAAAAGAACACTAACATGTGTGCAGGGAACGCAAACGTTATAGCGAGAGAACGCAAAGGTTTTGTGAGGAAACACAACATTTACAACAAGGGAACACAAAACTTGTGAGCTAACGCAAAACTCTTAGGCCGTGAGTTTGAGACCTCTGTCTCATCCTGTTCTAGCCTAAACCTAACCGCCAAAACAGGGACTAAAGCCAGACTGGGTTCCTGGGACTGATCAGGATGCCACAGCCACCGTCTATCAGCCGCTACCTGACGTCAGAGCAGGAGGAGTGGGATGATTTAGAAACTCTGCAAGAATCTACTTCATCAAAGTGGAATCTATTATGTGGGGGATTGGACTGTGAGGTATTAAAGAAAGCAAGCGCTCTGGGTGGATTTCTGTGAGATAGATAGAGACAGACAGAGAAAGAGGATTATCACCACTATCTGGGATGAAAACAACCCGCGAAAAAAACACACACAC
Source organism: Solea senegalensis (assembly GCF_019176455.1). Classification (NCBI taxonomy): domain Eukaryota; kingdom Metazoa; phylum Chordata; class Actinopteri; order Pleuronectiformes; family Soleidae; genus Solea; species Solea senegalensis. Next base: position 1,677,704 of record NC_058030.1, read on the forward strand.
CGTCCATCAGCAGAGTCCACATGTTGTCTCCATCCTCTGCTCTCATCTTCCTCCATTACAAAAAAGGGGGACGAGAAAAGAAAGAGGTGGACTACAAATATTCTGACCTGGTTTTAAAAACACAGCAGTAAATCTCTTTTCTTTTTTTCTGTTAACTGCAGAAACAAACACTACTGACCCACTTGGTAATGGAATGAAAGTTGTGGCGCGCACAGTAATTTGGCACACGCTGACGTGTGTTTATGGTTTATGAGCTGAAAAAACTGGAGGAAAATGGGTTTTCTAATCCTGCGACAGTGCAGTTTGAAAATAGGGGCTCCCAAACCACTGGCTCGGGACCCAAACATGGGTCGCTGGAGATTTTTTGGGCCCCCAAAAAACATTTTTGAGGCGGTTAACACACATTAAAACACTTGAAACTTGGCATGGAGGTCAGGTCTGGCAAAAAATGCGATATCGGCATAGTTCCCAGACTCTATAGCGCCTCCTGAGGTGACAACAGATGCAAAATTGAGTTTCACCAATTTTCCCAAAACTTGGTGGGAAGGTGTTCCCACCAAGACGAACAAAAAAGTCGACCGTTACCATGGCTTCAACTCAACAGGAAGTCAACCATTTAGAATTCTGGCGTCCATTTTGGAGATTTGCACAATATGTATATGAGCAAAACTCATCTGAACGTGTTTGACGTACTGACAAAAAAAATAAAAGCGCCAATTTGTACTAAACACATCAAAGGTGAAAAGTTGTCGAAAAGTTTTGCGGATTCAAAACGGCGTGGCCGCGAGGGTTTTGGCGAATTTCGACCATTCACCCACGAAACAGGAAGTGCTCTATGACTTTGGCATACATTGAGTTTCACCGAATTTCCCGACAACTTGATTGAAAGATGTTACAGACCCAGACGAAGACTAAATGTATTTTTATTCATTTTACAGATTATGGCTGTAAATTAGCTGCTCTTACTATGATTTATATAGTTTTTTTTGTCAGAGTCGTCATATATAAGGTTTAGTTTTAAATAACACGACAAAAACATCAAAGTTTCATTTGTGGGGCAGCTTTCATGTTTTTCCCGCCGACCTTCTTTACAATAATTAATCCCCAGATTGTTGGTGATTATTAAAGCCGCCGTGTGCGCGACTTTAATCTCACAGCAAACACGACATCCTCACATTAACAAGTGAAATGTGAGTTTTTGCTACGAGTAGAAAATTTCTCAGGAGAAATTTTGAACATGGCAGCTGGTGCATGAACACGGGTCGCCAGGGTAACCAAATTTAATCTGCCTTTTTAATCTGTGCTCATTTCCTGTGGGGGAATATTTGCAGATTTTTTGCAAAATATTTCACAAATTTTCTTCTACTCTTTTTTTCCCCCAAAAATTAAACTTGTGTGTGTGTGTGTAAAGAGGATTACCAGGCTCTGGCTCTCTAAATGAACGGACTAATTTTGCTGCTGTGGGATTAAGGGAATCAGAGAAGAGTAAAAGAGAGCAGACGTGTAATCAGAGTTTTCTAATTTTGTCTCCTCTCGTCTCTTCCCTCGTGTCTTTCTCCCACTTTTCTTGTTTCATCGTCTTTCGCTCTCACCTTCTGCTCATATTCTCTCTCTCCTCTCCTTATCCTCTTCCTTTCCTTGCCTTGGATTTCCTTCTGTTCCCTTTCTTTCCTTACCTTTACCCTTCCTTTCCTTTCCCCTTCATCACTAGTCCTCTTTTCCTTTCTTTTCTTGTCCTTTTCTTTTCCTGTTGTGTTAAAGTGTCTCATGTCTCTCTGTTGTTGTTGTTGTCGTCGTCACCTGTTTTCAGCTGCAGGTGAATGCTGTGCGCAGGTAACCAGGTTGCCACGGGAACCAGAACAGCCTTAACCAGCGGCGTGTGTTGCCTGACGTCCGACAGCAGTTTGTCGAAGCCGTAGACGTTGAGCGCCTCGACCACCAGCGAGGACACGTAGACGGTTTTCCCGCCGGTCACGTAGTAACCTAAGGTGACGTTGTTAGGGCTGCAGTCGTCGTGTTCCACCTGTGAAACACACACACACACACATTATTTCCTTTCCTTTCTCTTCTCCTCTCCTCCTTCGTATTGTTTCCTTTCCTTCCTCACTCATTGTTCATGTTCTTTATTTCGTGTGATTTCGTTTCCTTATACCCTTCCCTTGAATTTAGCCCCAACTTTTCTTTCCTCTCTTTACTGCATTTTCATTTCCTTTCCTTAATATTACTCTTTCTTTTCCATTCCTTTCCTCTCCTTCCACTCTTTCCTTTCATTTTAACCCATTTTCCCTTTTCCTTTCCTTTATTTTACCCTTACTTTTCTTTCCTCTCCACTCCTCTTTCCTGTTCCCTTCCTGTTCTTCCTCCTCTCCTCTCCTCTCACTTTCTTCTCCTCCATTTCTTCTTCATCTTCATCAGCGTCTCAAGCCGCTCTGTACTTTGTGTGAATTTTCCTCCGTTTTTCACTTTGCATTTCGTTAGAAAAGAAGACGAGATCTCTCCGGTCTGTCGAGTCGAGGCTTCAACTTCAAATGAAACCAACGAGGAATTAAATTTTTTAACAATTTCCCTCAGATGTCTTTATGTTGTGCATGTTCAGAGTCCTGACTGAGGGATTAAACATCGTGTCCATTTCATAAAAAAAGAGAAAAGAACTGATTTCCTATTTTTTCTCGTTTAAATTGGAAATGAACGCAGTCGTGTGATGATCCTCAAAGCCGCCGCGTTCTCCGGCGTAAAAACCAATGAATCGATTCATGGATTAGATCAAAGTAAACGTTTACTTCATCACTTTGTCACTGTCTTTGATTCTGTCGTTCACAACAACAGCTTTTCTCCACCGATCGTCTACAACTGCAGGATAAACCATAATATGTACAACGATAGAAAAGAGTTCTCCTCAGTCAAATGGAATCATATCATCACGTCATATCTTTATTAGTCCCAGTTTGTTGTTGTTTTTTAGTTACTTTTTATTTAATAGAGTTACAAATCTGTTTTATTTAATATTTAATGTGTGATCAGGACATACACAATGAGATATGATGTATATTTTATAATATTCACTTTATATTGTTTTTACATTATGAGTTATGATACCTTATCTTGAGTTATGTTATCATACATTTAGCGTATTATGTTTTTTAATTGCCACAAACGCACAAATATAAGAAGGAGTTAGCTTACCACCGAAGCAGCTCGAGTTTAGCATACCACGTCAATGCAAAGCACCCAGTCACGAGTGCAGCCACAGCTGGCAGTGAAGGCGTTAGCAATTTAGCGAGCCATACAAAAGCTCTTCGCCAAACTTAACTGCAGGAGAAGTCTGCGACCGACAGGCTACTTTATGTGGACGTTTTATTTTATTTGTATTTTCTAATTATAAGAATAAGAGTTTGACAAAAGAACACAGCAGAATGTAAATGGCTGTAAATCTGCTCAAGTTTGTTCAAACAATAAATGACTTTATAAAGCCACTTTTTGTTGTATATCAATCTTTTGATCTGCCACAATAATGTAACAATGAATTTAAATGAAAATACCTCAAGTTGAGGGCTTTTCTCAGTAATTTTTAAGTGAGATTAAAAAATACGTCTAATCATTAATCAGATCAATTAATTACAGATCATAATGTAACAAAATGTAATGTATGATAACATGTGGTAACATAGCATAATGTAACGTAACATAACTCAACTCAAGCTAAGGTATCATAACACAAAGCGTAAAAACATGTCGTCACTGTCCTGTCTAAACTTGATACAGTTGTTGTATATCTGCTGCTGGTCTCTTTCTTCTGTCTCTGTCTCACCTCCCTCTTGTCCTTTCTGTCCCCCACCTCTCCTCTGTCCCCTATTTTTCCTTTCACCCCAACCTGTCTTGGCAGATGGCCGCACATCTTTGAGTTTGGTTCTGTCAGAGATTTCTTCTTCTGTTTTCTCTACACAGTTGCCTAGTGTTTGCTCATTGTGTGAATTGTTGGGTTTCTCTGTTCTCCATGATGTCGTCTATGTACAGCGCCTTGAGATAATGCGCTACACAAATACAATTGAATTGAATTGAATTCCGTTATGTTACAGTAGCTTATGTTAGCTTACGTTTCACTGCGGTACATTACCATATCTTTTTTTTTTGTAACGTAACATTACTTTTACGCAATGTTGCGATACATCACGTAAAGCAATGCAACGTAAGGTAACGTAATGTGTCGCTACCTTACGTTGCATCACTTTATGTTATAATTTGTGTCGCGTCAAACTATGTTAAAAAACGATCAGTCGACACAGACGCGTCGTGCAAGAAAATTAAGCTAATGACAAAATGAAGCACAAATATATTACCCAAACTGTTTAAATACTAGACTGAGGGATCGAAACCTCTGCTCCTGCCAACATTTGTACAATTACAGTAAAACTCGTCAATTACTGCAGACTAATGTCGTGTTGCTTGTGAAAAACCTGTCCCTGCTGCAGCCACAGCTTCAAAACACTGCAGAATTTAGACCTTTATTTAGAACCTTAATGTCACTGCTTTTGTTTCCTCTGAAGAGACTGAACCTGATTTTAAAGTAATGGTTTTACGTTATCTGATGGAGAGGATAACAACAGAGGAGTGTTTTTGTTTGTGTGTGTGTGTGTGTGTATAACAGGGGGGTAGATGAAAGTGGACTGGAGCTCAGAGACACTGAGTCACTCCCAGTGCAGGCTCACAAACAACTGGATAAAAATAGAAAAAAGCAGGCGGATGAAGACAGAAGAGGGACACAGAGGCAGGTGGACGGACAGACGGAGAGACTGGACAGAAAAATCGATCCAAGAGACAGAGAAACCAGAGAGGGAGTGATTGACGACAGAAGCAGAAAGTATAATAAATACTAAGGAATATGAAAGAAGAGGGCGAGACAGTGATGCTGTGAGTTAGAGAGTGAGACAGGTTAGATGAATCCAAACAAAGATGTTATGACTATACATTATTTCAAATGAAATCCAAATCTAATCAGATTCTTTACAAATCAGATTTGACTGTTCACATTCTTAACTATGAGTGTCTGAACATGATGACATTTCCAGCTACAGTTCTAAAGCTGGAAATATGTAAGATATGATGACATGACATGAGATAAGATACATTAAGCTGCATTAAGCTAAGATAGTCTAAGATAAGATAAGGTCAGCTAAGACTAGCTCAGCAGAGACAATGTAAGATATTAGCTAAGATAAGTTAATGTAAGCTAAGGTAAGATAATGTAAATAAGATAAAGCAAGGTAGGCTAAGATAAGCTAAGGTATTAGTTAAGATAAGTTAATGTAAGATAATGTAAAATACGATAAGGCAAGGTAGGCTAAGATAAGCTAAGGTATTAGCTAAGATAAGTTAATGTATGCTAAGATAATGTAAACTGAGAAAATATAAGATACTCTAAGATAAGGTATAAGATAAGATAAGGCAATGTAGGCTAAAATGCTAAAATACGCTCAGCTGAGATAAACTAAGATAATGTAAGATAAGCTACGACAAGATAGGCTAAGATAATAGCTTAGATAAGTCAATGTAAGCTAAGATAATTAAAGATAAGATGCTGTAAAATTAGGTATAAGGCTCAAATAAGCTCAGCTAAGATAAACTAAAATAAGATAAGGTATGAGATAAGATAAGACATGGTATGGTAAGGTAGGTTAAGATAAGCTAATATAAGCTAAGACATTTTACGATATATATCATGTAAGATAAGGGATAATAGTGATCACTCAACAATAAAACAAAATAAAAAAAAACCTACAGACCGGTGATGAGTTAGTTCTGTCCCACCTTTATAAGCTGTAAACCTGTTAACCAGTCCTTTAAGCAGCCGCTAACCTGCTACGATGACCTTGGTGACCGCTGGTTACCAGAGCTGAAGCTGTGACTGACCTGTGCTGTGGCGGTGGAGTCGTTCAGGGCTCTCTGCAGGGCGTGACTCAGCCCTTTAGACAGATTCTGTTTCAGGATCAGGTCCAGGCGGTTCCTGCGCAGCTCGATGGACAAAACTGTGAAGGAAGACAACAACAACAGCTCAGTGACCGCGTTTCTAATTTGATGTCTAACATGTTTAATGTATGGTTTCAGTGTCTCTTTAAAGGATAATAATAACATCCGTAAATGGTCGCAGGAGCTCTGGCTCTGTTTAAATGTCTCCTTGGAGACTCTGGGGGAACCTGATGCCTGATCCATAACACTACTACATCATCTCTGGTGAAATGAAACCAAAGCGCTTCCAGTCTCCCGCTTCTCATAAATCTGACTGTTTACACTCCAGGAAACACTAGATTTTAATTACTTCATGTGCATGTAATTACAGCTCGGTGCCACAATAGGTATATTAAGTTTCCGCAAATGGTATTTTGCGTCTAGTCATCATCACACTCTCTACTAATGGTTTTTCCACAGGAAGCTGATGCTTGTTGGAACATGTAATGAGTGTACTGTTTGAAATTAAAGTGATAGTGGTGGTCATATGAGGTACTGACACTTATTCCTGTGCCGAGAAACAACTGAAAAAACAGATTTTAGCCACTTTAAAATAAGGGCTCAGATACTATTGATGACACTTTCTTAAGTCTAAGGCAACAAAAGAATATGTTTGCATCATTATCTCAACATTAGACAGAAACTTCTGACTGGAAACTGTAATTTGTAAACTGTTTACCCTCCTGCACCAAAGTCCAGTGAGAAAATCAGCGTTTTTAGCTCACACTGACACAAGAGTTGCTGGTCTACTGCTGCTGCGTTTTGTAAGTTTGTATCGCTGAGATAAAGCTGAACAAAAGGATATCAAACAGAGAACTAATGAAATACCACATTTGAATATAAGAATGTAGGCAGCAGTGGATCAGGAACGCCCACGTGCTGTAATCTAAAATTGATGGTTTTCTCTATGGAATTTGGTGCAGCGAGTAAGTAGTTTTTTAAAACTGAATTTCACAAAACTTGGTGGAAACATGTTATAGCCCAAGACGAACAAAAAAGTCCATTGGGACCATGGCGTCAACACAACAGGAAGTCGGCCATTTTGAATTTGGCGTCCATCTTGGCGAAGTCTGAGCGCATTTATCATAAATACTTGGACAAAAGGGTCATTCATATATTATCTGTACTGTCTTACAGTCCTAATAAAGAGCCTTGAGTCTCGTACCTGTTCTGACCCAATACCTCTGGGTCACGTTGCATGGTAGCGGACTCTCCTCTGCCGTGGTGCTGGACGGAGGTTCTGTGGTTGTAGTAAGAGGTGGCGTCACGGTGGTGACAGGAACCTTTGTTGTTGTGGTTGTACTTGCTGTAGTAGTAGTAGTAGTTGTGGTGGCAGCAGTGGTAGTAGTAGTAGTTGTAGTAGTGGGAGCAGCAGTAGTAGTAGTAGTAGTGGTGGTGGTGGTTGGTGGTTCAGTCGTGGTTGTAGTAGGAGCAGGTGTGGTTGTGGTGGTTGTTGTCGGTCGAGTCGTAGCCTGTGCGGTCGTCGTTAGCTGCGTGGTGGAACTTGGCGCTGACGTTTCGGCGCTGACGTTGGTTGCCGCCGCGTCATCGTCGGTCACAGTAGGAGTGGTCGTCGAGGGCGTTGTCGTGGTTACCGTTGTCAGCTGAAGGCTGTCACTGGTCACAGTGTCCTGGCCTGTGCCGTTTGAAGCTGTGGTGGCTTCTGGTGGCGTTTGTGCTCTCACTGTGGTGGAGAGCAGGAGAGGTGACACCACGGTGGTGGTGGTGGTGATGGTGATGGTGGGGGTGTTGGTGGTTGTTGTTGGTGGAGATGTCTTCATGACGGTGGTGGGCGTGGTCATGTGGCGTGAGGTGTTTCTGGTGCGTGCGGGCGCTGTGGTGTTCCACTGGTGGGTGGAGAACGGGCTGGTGATGTTGGCGGGAAGTGTGACATCGTGGTCGCCCACTGTGGACAGAAGGGACTCTGGGACGGTGGGAAGGTCCCACGCTGGCAGGCTGCTCACTGACTCCTCTGCAGGGACAAAATAAAAATACTTATTTTCACAAAAGCATGTTTTTGTAAATGTGTAAACTTTTGTAAATTTGTTTCAGGATTTGTAAATTTGTTTCAGGATTTGTAAATTTGTTTTCAAAAATGTAAATTTGTTTTCAAAAATGTAAATTTGTTTTCAAAAATTTTAATTTGTTTTCAAAAATGTAAATTTGTTTTCAAAAATGCATTTTGTAAATTTGTTTAAACTTTTGAAAAAAAAATTCAAAAATGTAAATTTGTTTCAGATTTTGTAAATTTGTTTCACATTTTGTAAATTTGTTTAAACTTTTGAAAATTTGTTTTGCATTTTGTAAATTTGTTTAAACTTTTGAAAATTTGTTTCAGATTTTGTAAATTTGTTTCAGGATTTGTAAATTTGTTTTGCATTTTGTAAATTTGTTATGTATGTAAATTTGTATAAACTTTTGTAAATTTATCTCAAACTTTGTAAAAGTGTTTCGCATTTTGTAAAAGTGTTTGAGCATTTTGTAAATTTGTTTTCAAAAATGTAAATTTGTTTTCAAAAATGTAAATTTGTCTAAACTTTTGTAAAATTGTGAAACATGAAGTAACAACGTACCCGAAGTGAAGCTGCTGCTGTTGCTGTTGCTGTTGCTGTTGGAGTTGTTGTTGTTGTTGTTGGTGTTGTTGACAGTAAACAAAGAGGCGTTGTTTGCTGCTGCCGTCTGAACATTTCTGTTAGCGGTTGTGGACGATGCCGGTGAAGAGGACGATTTGGTCGTCGACGAGGAGGCTTTGGATGATGACGAAGACATGCTCTTGGACCAAGCAGCTTTGGAGAGCAGCCCCAGAGGTTTCCTCACCGCCGGTGCCGATTCCGCCAACACGCTAAAGACTGACGAAAACGCCGCCACCTCCTCTCGTTGGTCTCCTCCGCGCCTTCTCAGCCTCTGCTCACCCAGCCAGGCAGCCTGCTCCCTGGGCATGTTTGGCAGGTCGACCCCCTCTCTCTCTGCAGGCCTCCACTCGGCACCAGCACCAGCTTCAGCCCAAGCACCGGTTCCAGTCAGAATCCCTGTCTCGGCAAAGACTTCCCCACCTGCTCCCGCTTCACTTTCAGCCCAAACCGCTGTTCTGGCCTCGGCAAACGTTGTCCCCGCAGACCAGGCGTCTTTGTCTTCAGCGCCAGCTTTTCTGAGTCCAATTCCAGGGGTGGACGGGAGGTTGGCGGCAGCTGCGGGGTTCAGGGGTGAGTCACCAGCTGCAGGGAGTAGGGACAGAAAAAGAGGGTTTAATTAGAAGTTCTGGTAAGTGACAAGATCCGTCTTTGACTCATCTGTGCCACAGGCCAAACAACCACGTCTGTGGATATGACTCCATCGTGTCCTACCACACACACACACACACACACACAGCTGCAGGCCTCAACTCATTAGTCCTCATCTTGCCAACACAACTGTGCAACTGCCAGGAGATTTAAAACTGCTCTGCTCATAAGAGCACGCACACACACACACACACACACACACACACACACACACACACTGACTGCAACAACCTGCCTGAGGAAATCAGACAAGCTCCCTAATCTCTTTTAAATCCTGACTTTAAAACTTACTCTTTGCTTTTACTGAGTCGCAGCGTTAATCCTTTCTTTTATTGATCCACTGTTTTATTCATTCATACTATATCACCTGTCGTCTTAAAGGTACAGTGTGTAGAATTTACATTCCAGATGTGTTCTTTAACCTACGTCGTAGGGTCGAACATAATTAAATTGAAATTAGGCGCAATATCACTTTAGATTTCGTTCCAACAGACAGAGTTCCGCACAACTATATCACACAGTAATCATTTTTAATGAAATTAAATCAGAATAATGACGTAAAAATAACCTTTCATTCCCTCTCATGTATCGTGAATCATATTGAATTCGCAATTTCAGGCAAAAATAATCGCAATTAGATAAAATCCTTCGGCACTACTATGTAGCCTTCAGTTAGCAACAACATTCAAACCTTACACACTGGACTTCAACATTTATGATTTTAGTGACCTTTATTTAAACTTTATATATTTACTTTACTTTCCTATTATTTTGTGAAACCTTGTTTTTAAAAAGTTCCACATAAATTAAGTTATTATTACTTTTTTATTGTTATTATTATTATTATTATTATTATTATTGTTAATGTTACTAAAGCTGTGACTGTGGGGGAAACAGTGGTAATATCTAAAGTAGGTCACGCGTGTGTTTTTTTATATGAAGGCTAAAGCAGAGAGAATTAATTTAGATGTTCCCGAGTGAATAAATTAGGGCACACACACACACACACACACACAGGTTCTATAATCTGACCTGTGGATTATTTATTTTTTTTCCTCACACAAACACTGTGAGTCAGACTCAGAGTGATGTAACCTGCACTGTTACTGCCCTTCACAATAAAAGTACCTTGATTAAACTAGTTATTTACTTGGATGTTAAAGTTTTATCAAGAGAAATTTGCTTCCATATGTTATTTTTGTCTTAAACACATTTATATTTCCAGACTCCAGTGAAAACCTTTGAGCTTCAGGCGTTATCTCCGTCCTCTCACTCAAGTGACTTTTATCTCCACTGTGGCTTCAGCTGAGCTAGAAGGTTCTGGCAGACGGAGGCGATTGTTCTGCCTCATACGTTTAGGCTCCGTCTAAGGCAGAACTGAGAGATGAGGAGCTAAAATCACCTGACATGGCTCAGTGTATCACCGGTTATTACATCTTGGTGTGACAGAAAAGAAAGATTTAAGTGTATGTATTCTTAATGTATATATTCATCTGCACGCTGATCTCAGGCTGTTAAATGTGTGTGTGTGTGTGTGTGTGTCTGCAGAGGACTGGCTAATTAAAAGACTGTGATTCTGAACAAGGGAGTCTTTACGGCCGCTGCGTATCCTCTGGACGGCCGCGATTACAGTAACTACACAGCACCTCGCTCTCCGCCGCGTCCTCATCCCTCTGAGCTCCATTAGTCAGGTCTGAGCGATACAAATGGCAGGACCTCTCACAATGGAGTATTGTAGAGAAACGCTGGTGCTGTGCAGACAGACGGGAAGGGAAGAAGTTAGCGGGGGATCTCCTGCTGCACACGCCGGTACTGTCACCAATGGAAAAGCCGCGCCGAGGTCAGTCGCGCGAGTGGAAAAAGCGCCAAAAGTGACACAAACTTCACTTTCCTCTCGGTCTAAAACGTGAAATGTAGTTTTTTGTAGTTAAATATTCTGTGAAGTGGTTAAACCTCTAGTTTTATTGTGTGAGAGAGTGAACTTCAGTGTCTCGGGCTGCTTCTCGAACTGGAGTCTCAACAAAAATAGTGTTAGCTCGTACTGTATATGCACGTGAGCCGTACGATATAGTAGCAGCAGCTTTGTCACATTGATGAATTGCTCATATTATTATTATTATTATTATTATCATTATTATTATTAATAATAATAATAATAAACAACGAGTGTTTTCGAAACTCCACCTCCTATGTGTGTGTGTGTACAGTCAGTACTGACTATGTGTCATATTTATCAGTTTAGAATATGAATAAATCATTACTTTATTATCGCGAAAAAGGAATATTAAACTTTAAAGAAAAAAAAGAGATGGAGGGGGGGAGTTAACTGTTATCAAAAGAATATAAATGTCATTTTGGGTATGTTAGGTCGACTAATTTTTTGATGTATTAATCTGAAAATCCCACTTTAGTATCACTTTAAGCCACACATGGGTAACATAAGGCCCTGGGGCCAGATGTGGTCCTCAGTTTTGCACTTTTATAGACAAAATCACACATTTATCTCTTGTGATTTTATTCTGTCGTTTTCCTAATGTAATGTAATGTAAATATAAATGGGTTTTATTTATAAATCTTTATAAAAACTTGTTATTACTTGTTATTTATTTGGCAAAATAAACAGAATTCCCTTTTTTTTTAACCCAAATTTTAAGTCACAAATGAATCAAGCAAAACATTCAGTCACTAAAACTAATTTTTCTGTTCAAGTTAACAACTATAATTGGACATTTTATTCCAGAAATAATGGCATGTTTTTACTATTTTCTTTACTATTTTTTGAAATTCGAAAATTCATGGAGAACAATGATAATTATATTTTAGCATTAAAAATAGTTTAGCTTCTACATACTGGTTTATTAACCAAAAAAAAAAAATTTTTGGTTAAATTTTGTTTTATTTTTTAGGTGATTATTTACAGCATTTTTACGTTTCAAATGTAAATGTTGCATATAAAGCTGGGTTTAATGATTATTGTTCCGTTAAAGCCTTTTATCTGTGGCCCTTTACTTCATTTATGTACATTTCATACACACATACACTGATATGCAGTAAATTATGGTGGATTTTCTTACTTTTTTAATAACTTAAGCAGCAGATCTTTGTGTTCAGTTTGCTATTATATCTTGGATGAAGAAGACACGCGACTCTTCTTCGCGTGACCGTTAACGAGCGCCGTGAGTGTAATAATTGCAGTGATGACTCCGCCCACGTCGAGGACATACTACAGTAATGGAAAACCAACCATGTTGGGACCATGAAAAGTTATGATGCACTACTGCCTTCAACAGTGAGTTCAAATGTGGTTATTTGATGACGTATGCATTCACATTTACATATGTGGCACAGACTGACCACACGAGGCAGCAGAGGACCAGCAGCTCCTGTGTCTCTATGGAATTTGGAGTGAGAAAAATGTGCATATGTATAACTGAGTGTTTTGAATGTCTTCTCCTCCCAACAGTTCACCACCTGCTCTGGCTGAGAGCAACATATGTGATTGCCATCAGACCTTAGACGAGAAAGAACCTCCACTGAGAACAAATATGGACAGGATGGGTGTGTGTGTATGTGTGTGTGAATGGATGAACGTGTGGATTAAAGGTGGATCACAGCAGATATGTCCTGCTTTATCGGCTCGGACAAAACACACGGGGAAACATTTATTGCCCATTAGAATGTTCATCTTATCGCAGATTATGTGAATAATCGCAACAAAGCACCACCGGGCCACCAACGCTTGCGTATTGACTGTGGTGCCTTGCCAGCTGGCACTGTGTCCACCGATCCCCCCCGCCCCCCCACGCTCCCCGCTGAATGTCTGTCGATTGCCAACACAATCCTGCAAAGCCCTGCCAGGTCACTACGAGCTTTCTGACCATTCAGACTCGCTGCTCCCAGATGCCTGTGGTCATACAGTAGTAAATGTCTCACTCTGCGAGCCAAGCAGAGCTGATTCATGCTGTCGCCGCGGCAGCGAGCAGAACCAGAGGGTTTGGAAGTGCGAGGGAAAGGACGTATGAAGCCGACGCTGTTCCGGAAAGTTCAGGAAGGAAACGTGAGGTGCAAGTGAAGATGATTTTTCTACATCAGGGCAGCAGATGTTCGATAATTGATGCAAATATAAAATAGAACTGTTAAATAAAAAATTGCTTCATTTACCAGTTATTGAACATCAATAATGGTGTGTGTCGACGGTCAACAATGAATATAAATGTTTAAATCATGTATAAACTGAGTATTAAATACATCAAAAAAGCTTTTAGTGACATAGCAACATTTAACTACCTCTAACTGTATTTAGCTAAATTCTTTAGCGCCATTCGCACTTTAGGGTCATTTTGTGCGTTAAGTCCATCGCGCAAATCATGCAAATTCCCAATGTCGGGCATATTTTTGGCGGGAAGAGAAGAGTGGCTGCTTGTTTTCACCATCAATCGTTGGCTGGAGTTAAAAGTTAAACGAGTGCTGCTTTCTATCTTTTGTAGAAGCGGCAAAATGTGAAGAATCTCAACACTGACTGGTTACAAATGGAGCGAATGCTGCGTCACGCCAACATGAGCTGAGTTGCTGTAACGCCGTTTTCTCTCCACTGTGAGATAAATAAAAAGCTATCTTATCTTATGTCATTTGTGTCTGCTTGTGCATTGACTTTGTTTGTAATCTCACCCAATGCGATACATTTACTCTGGTGTGAACACAGCAGAAGAGAACATTTTAGAAGCTCTTAGAATGTTTCACATCTTTCTTTCAAGTCTGACCGTGAAGGTAAAATAATCTTGTTTGTTCAAGAGTTCTGTGCAGATATAATGACTGTTCTATTCTTCTATTCACCAACAGTTTTCTTGACAATGGTAAGTTTCTACTGCAGTAATTCAACGGTTGGAGGGTTTACGATTTCTAATTTTAAACCAAGGGAGAGTTTTCTACTGTGTCTCATTTACCAAAGTAATGAAAAGACTACTATTATTGATTTTGTGGTAAAAGGCAGAAAAAAACAATTGATTCAGCTTCAGAAACACAATGATCTGTCACTTGCTGCTTTTTCCGTACTCTGACGTCTGGACTTGTTCCTGAATTTGTCAGCGGGGCTATTGTGTGAGAACGAAATGTTCACAAAATCCTCTCTGGACCTTTTTTCCAGAACTGCTCCTGCCAGCTCCTTTGTCACATTTCCACACTATGTCAGAGTAAAGCCATGAGAGAAGATGACAGGAAGGAAAAGCTCAGCATAATTCACAGTGAATGGGTGAACAACTGTTCTGCCTCCTACACGTTGGATCCAGGCTCAATCCCTTCTGGAGAACATCTCAATCCCTTCTGGAGAACATCTCAATCCCTTCTGGAGAACATCTCAATCCCGTGCCCAGATGTTAAGAACATCTTGTGGATAACATCTGGTCCAAAAAAACCTAAAAACTCTTGCTATTGCCGATGTTTGTGTATGAAAATCTATGAAATATTAAAAGATGTGACCACAGTGAAACATTACGTTTGCAAAAAACAAAGATTTCTGGGTACAAATCGTTGGCTCTTTTCAGAGTTCATGAGATTATGAAGGATCGGTAAGAAACAATGATGGTGCCTCAGGTGGAACACACCTTTACCATTTGGCCACTGTGTCACTCCTAATGGCGGCCATCTTGGCTACAAACTTAAGCAGTTGGAAGGGACTACCAATATTGATTTGTTTTTGGTGTCAAGCCAAGAGTTGGGGTAATTCCTGACAGATTATTCCAGACCTGCATTAAATATGTAGCAGAAAGTAAAATCTCAACCAATCTATCAAACCATGCATGAAAGATCACAGGGGAGTTTCTTTTTAGTGAAGTTTGGTCCGAAAGCCTCTGTGGTGAGAGAGGAAGAGCTGGTAGCAAGTCAAAGTTCTTACATCATCCTTGTTCTGCGATACAAGACTCAGTGGGAGAAAGGATGGTCCTGAGCCAGAGTGAGACCCGTCCAACAGGATGAACTTGTAACCATTTCCTGGAACTATTCAGGGCAACCATCTGTCCATGTGGAGGCGAGAGAACTGGACGGATTGTTGAATGGACGGAGGGTCAGGTGGGAAGATCGACGATGGACAGTGGACTTGGGATAAGTTCAGAAGGTGCATCGAGGTGAATTTTTCTGGATAATTAATCTGTAATCTGTGTGTTTTACATTGATAGTGTGGATGGATGGCACATGAATAAAGATGTAGCGTCATATTGTGGAGGCGTCTGTAGTAAACGTCTCCCTCAGTGTATGGTAACAATCCTGAGAGCTTTGTTATTCTCAGAGGGGTTGACAATTAGAAGCGTCGGGGAACGAGTGTAACTGTGTCTCACTAAAGTTAACAAGTGATGCCAACGTGTGAGGAAAAAACTGCCTGACAACAGCAGCTCCACGCTGTGTGAACCGACAGTGACACAAACTGTGAGAAACTTCATTTCCCGTCTTCTTCTTCTTCTTTGTGTGAGTGGTTTTTTTTTTTATATCTTTCCTCTTCAGGGCTTTTTCTGGAGTATAAACACTGATCTTGTCACGACCAGTCATCCCCGTGGAGACCAAAACCTGGTCCTAAAGAGGCAGAACCTCACTTCTGATGAACTGGTTATGTTGAGGGCTAATTTTTCAGCAAAGTTAGTGGCATTCACCCAATTATAGAGCACAAGTATGAGTCAATTTTACCCTAATTTAACAGCTTCAGAGTCATTGTGATGGTAAAAGATCAAGGCAGCGATAGCGTTGTTTAAGAAGTTCAACGTGGCTGAGTCGGTGAAGAACAAGCAGAGGAAAACGTCGGAGGAAGCGAGGAGGCAGACGGTGGATGGATGGATGAATGTTTACATTGGTGTCGTAAAAATATCAACTCCCAAACTGCAGGGGGAGCTCCATAGAGAGAAAGACTGACTTAAAACGTTCCCCTTTAATGGGGACGATGCACTTTAACATCGTTGTAAGACACAATATGACACTCATAAGCTAATTTGGGACTTCGGTCCCATGTTGGGCCTTTTTTTATATTTTTACATGACAATAAAATACATATATCATATATGTCGCATACACCATACAACAACTACAACAAACACGTTCAATGATTCAATGAGTTCTGATTTAGATTTAAGCCAAAAGCAAGATTAGTGACACATTTAAACACTAATTTAATGAAAATCAGACTTTGGTAAAGCTGTCAAAACTAGCTTTAACTAAGCCAATTCTATCTCTTTAATACGTGACAAAGGATTGACGTCTGATTTATTTGGATGTTTGAGGGCAAACTTTTATACAACACGAAAAATGATGCTGGCACAGGCGTCAGCATGGGGTCAAATGTCTTAAATGTCTTGCCCAGGGACACAACACAACTATTAGGGACTCTACTAGTTGAGCCACCGCCACCCCAAGAGACAAGGCTTTGTTTAGTCTGTTGTCCAAATGAGTGGAAGTGGACGCCGTGTCCTAAGAAGAATAGCTGTGTGGAAAAAGTCACAAAATGTCAAGCTGAAATGTCATTTTCACAGCTGCTTGAGTCCAACGATCTGGGCGTTTGGGCCAATTCTGAGCTAAATGTTACAGGATTGCTGTGTCATGCTTCGTCAAGCAGCCTTTTTGTGTGTGTGTGTGTGTGTGTGTGTGCAGTCCTACTTAAGTTCATGAGCAAACACAGAAACACAGTAAATGGACTCCAAAAAGGCTCCCAATAGAGGTAAAACATGTCTTGGTAATGTGTTAATAAGCCTACATTCCATTATATATAATTACTGGACGTGAATATTTAAAATGTCCACCTTTTACATAAATTCAGTGAAGAGACGTCAGGTGAACGAGAGCCGGAGACTGAACCTATTCGAGGCGACAACAGCTCCACTCATCAACAGCTCCACTCGGCTTGACAGCAGGGCTGCTTCTACTGCTGCTGCCGCGTCTCCACGGCAACCGCAGAGATGCTGTCACCAGGGCAATCATTATCACAGATAAAGGAGGAAACACAGTCAGTGTCCTTTCACTTCGCGTGACGTCCAGCATGTCTTGTATCGCAGTGAAACACAGCTGTAACGACGACGCCTGACAGCCAGTGGTGTGTGGGAAAATAAGATATCAATTTCAAAATAACTGCAGACTTTGCAGGTGAGCGGAGGAAAAATTGAATTTTTGTCATTTAATAAACAAGACGGGTTAAATTTACACTGAACCAAAAAATGGAACTAAAATTGTCTCCACGTAAAACAGAAATAGCTATTTTTTTGTTGTTGTTGTTGTTGTTGTGTCATGAGCTCTATTCAGAATAAACCGCTTCTAATCTTATCTTACGTGTTGGACTGTTGTACAAGTTAATGGTACGAGTGTGTTTTTCACATTTCTGTGACGTAGCTCTCGTCTATAATAACTGTTTTTGTATAATAAAATAAATCTTAAATACGTGAAACGGGTCATAAAATGCCGTTACTTTGTCAAAAATCATCACCATTTTGGACGAGAAAATAAAAGTTTCCACATTTTCTGAAAACAAAAAAGTGAACATTTACATATAAGTAATAATAATAATCAAAATAAACGGCCTGAATAACCATATGTTTGAAAAAACAGATAAACCTCTGTGCCCTGCATGTACACAGCTTATGATAAGCGTCAGGCATTAGTTACTATTTGCTTTGATGACAGCATTAAGGACTTAACACTGTGGCAACAGTTCAGAGATAAATGATAAATGGAGCCATACATTATTTATTAATCCGTCATAATAAAATGATGATCAATGGGGGAACAGGAGCATTAGCTGGCAACTAGAACGCAGAGAGAGAGACGCATAAACCAGAGAGACACGGAAGAGACGAGGACTAAATATCTGCTTTCGTGTGAAAGCGCTGAGGCGTCTGTAAAACATGATGAATGTGTAGGTGAAATCCTGCAGCGAGTCCACGTCAGGCTGGAGATTATAATTAGACGTCAGGACTGAACGGCCTTGTGTTTGACGTCTGTTTGACAGAGTGACCTAAATCATAAAGTCCAGCCTCTTATATGAAACGCATGGATTTTTTTTTATTGCTCCTGAGAAGCAGCAAAAATGGAGATTAAAAATTGATTTATGAACGTGGAAAGAAATTGCATGAGACGTAAGATTTCTGCCATCAGAGGTTCAAGTTTCGAGTTGGATCAACGTTATGTTTGCACAGTTTTGCAGTGGTATAAGAAGTCATATTACTATTAAAATGTAATGCAGTCAGTTTTTATTTATACATTACATTTACATTTACATTGTTGTTCTCTGAAACATGATAAAACTGTATTCAACAAGGATAGTCATTTAGATGTTTCATATAAATTATACATAATATTTATTTAAAATGTATATGTGGGTTGCACGAGTGGAGAGTATGTTTTAAGTAAATAATAACTTATCTTTTATTATTAATGTCTAATGTCATCTCATGTATTAGACCATCAGCTTCTAAAAAAAAACATATTGGTCAATCTCTCGTAAGTTAGCAGCGTCATACAGGAAGTTGGACAACGACATTAACAACAAATACAGATGAATAAGATGAAAGTAGAACAAAGCGCAGGGCAACAAAAAATTGGCTGTCACCCAGAAGGCGTTGCTATCCCATTGACTCAGTTTTCCTGTGCTGAAGTTTTGTGCAGATCAGTCAATGTACGGCAAGGTTACAGGCCACTTCCTGTTTTGTGGCTAAAATCAAAATGGCCGACTTCCTGTTGGGACAAGTTTACATTCGCCGACGTGTTCAATGTCGCTCTCTTGTGTCACGTATGAAGTTTCGAGCCGATCGGTCCATGTGCGCTGGAGTTACGGGCCACTTCCTGTTTTTCGTCGCGACTAGTAGCCACGCCCTTTTGAGTCTATGAAACCTTTTTTTATAGCTTTTCATCTTTCATGTGTTTAATACAAATTGACAAGTTTTATATGTTGGTACGATAAACGCGCTCAGACGAGTTCATCTATTTATGAAGCATCCAAATGGTCAAGATGGACGCCAAATTCAAAATGGCTGACTTCCTGTTGAGTTGAGGTCATGGTCCCACTAGACTTTTTTGTTCGTCTTGGGCTGTGACATGATTTCAGAATAGAAAGTTGCACCAAATTTCACGAAACTTGGTGCAACTTTCTATTCTGAAATCACGTTAAATCACACGAGTTTCTGTGAGATCCCAAATCCCTGGAATCTCCTGCCTGAAATCATGTGATCAAACAGCAAGTGTGTGGTCCTGGGTCTCGACTGGATCGCTTCGTCTGTGCTTTCTCAGGATTTAAACATTGAAAGTTTGTTGTGCCTGTGGTTCTCCCGCCGTTTTAAAAAATCAATTCAGATTTGAAAAATCTTCTTGTGTGGAGCAGGCTTTAGTTTCAGATTTGTCCTACTGTGGTTTCACCTTTGGGGGGCGCTACTGTGCCATTTTGCACCAATTTCATGCATTTTGCGAGTTCCGATTTACATGCCAATTTAAGTCCATTTTCACCAACATTTACTGCCTCAAAATTGTGGTCTTTTGAGGAAGTATTTGTTTTTTTCCAGGAATTCCAATAGGTCCTCCTTTAATAGTAAAATAATCTGTATTTGTTCTTCACACACCACTCAATTTATTCCTTTCATTAAGAATACTAACACTCTACTGTAAATCCACTCAAAAGGTGCTTTGGATTGAGCTAAAACCTTTTTTTAAGGAGTGAGAATAAAAGTCTATTGATGGATCGTCAGGAACAACAAGAACTCCCTGAAGCAACGACAACAAACAATAAAGGAGAAGCTTCACTTGAACATGTTTGATGGCATCTTCTGTGATCTCCAGCAGGGCTGAGGATTAACTGGAGCTGTGTTCAGACGAGCTGAGGCTGCACAGCAGAGAGCGGGCGACAGACTCTGCGTACGTTCCTCAACTGTTCTCAGCAGCCTCCCAGCTGGCTGCAGCTAATGCTAATGCTGCTGCTAACGCACACACACACACACCCATCTGTCCACTGATGTAGCTGCTGATGACCTTGTCAAAACAAAAGTACCAGAACAGGTCAGTACACGGCTGGAGAAGAGATCAGTAACATGTTTTTTTTAGCTTTAACCTTTAGTCCGTGCACATGTTTGTTTTTAAAGCTGGGGTAGGCGACATATTTGTGATTAGTAATTCTATGAAACACTGTGAATACAATGTGAACAAGGTGTTTTGAGAGAGAATTTGACCTAAGACACAGAGGAGCTCAGAGACACAGGTGAAACACATCTGGGCGGGGCAGACAATCAGAGGAGGGGGAAAGCACAACAGGAAGTGAAAGTAAACAAGGTACACACACACACACATAGACGAAGAACTACTACAACAGAAAACTAACAAGACTTGCGGGAAAAAAAGAAAACTGGCAACAAAAAAAGGTTTAAGAAAACAGAGATAACAAACACGACAACAAAAGAGCAAGGCCACCAATAATGAGTTATGTCAGAGTTTAGCAAATATAGACCACACCCTCCAATGTGTGTTACTGACCAATTGCCCCTAAAAAGAAGATGCATGCTATTACTGCTAACAACATACTTTTGGCCACCACCATGGTTGCCGCAATAACCCGCATATAGATCAAAGGAAGGGAACACAACAAATGAAAGGCTAAGCAGCCATAGCAAGGAAGCCCTGTCCCTAGCCACTTCTACTTTGGAACTGGCCAGCTGAGAGATACAATCCCTCCAGCATGTCCGGGGTTGGCCCCGGGGTCTCCACCCAGAAGCACATGCCTGAAACACCTTCCCAGGGAGGCACCTTGAACCTCCTCAACGAGCTCCTCTCGATGTGGAGGAGCAGTGGTTCTACTCCGAGCTCCTCACCCTATCTATCTCTAAGGCTGAGCCCGGCCATACCCTGCGGAGGAAACTCATTTTGGCCGCCTGTATTCTGATCTTGTTCTTTTTCACCAAGCTTCGCACCAGTCGGTCAACAAAAGACAAAGCTTTGTTCACACTGGACGTGACGCAAATTTGTCGCCAATACACCTCAAAAGAAGGGAACACAAAACATGAACATGTTCCATTCCATCCCGTTGTCTTCTTTCTGCAGATGTTTCCACAACAGAGAACGCAACAATGCGGCTGATAGTTCGTTCGTTGTGTTTAAAATACGGCGACTTGCGGCCAGCGCTTCCATTGCGTCCATCGAACACATCGCGTTCGGTGTGAACACAGCATTACCGTCCTATCTCTAGAATCACCACACGGTCATCACCAACATCTCCCACAAACACAAACGCCTGCAGTACGACCCTCGATAATCCCGGACGTCATAGCTTTCATTTTTATTTCTGTGCGTTCATCTTGAATCTAATTATTTTCTCAACTGCAGCCAGGACGCCCTTGTCTTTCGTAATATTGCACAGTGGCATCATGGTCTCTTCATCAGGGGAATGTTCCCCTCGCTGCTGCTGCTGCTGCTGAGGATAAATGGAAGCAGCAAAGGTCAATTGATTCTTTTCCATCTAATAAATCTAATACGTTTAATCCACTGGCTGAACTTTCTGCACAACATGGAAGACGCTGAGTGAAAAGCTTGAAGATTATATAAAGTGCATATGTCTGAATTCTGCTCCAAACATCCTTTGCTTTGGTCAAATTTGTGCTCAAATTACATGACAAAGAATTTCACCGACAGTTTATTTATTTTCTTCTGTGCAATAAAAGATGTCAGCTTCAGTTATGTAAATGTTTGGTTTACATATATTGGCCGCAATAACTACTAAGACCTAGTTTTGGACATTTTGGTTGTCATTATTGTTTAAGACAGTCGTTCTCAAAGTCTGGGTCGGGGACCCACTGATAGCTTGCTAAAGATACTTTCTGGGACAAGCCCAATGTGTGCTTGTGGAGAGGAGCAGACAATGGAGCACATCATTGAAGCTTGCCCTCTCCAAAAACTAGAGGAGGATTAGTCACCCTCCGTACAGCAGACCAGGAGGCAACTGCTTGGCTGGAGGACTTTGCATTCGCTAAATAAATAAATGCAGCTTGCCCCATACAGCCATTTAGCGCTTCTGCCCGTTTGCTCTTACTGTTCTACTTTTAAATTCAAATCTATCTATATATACTTTTTATACATATGTATATATATGTATATATATATATATATACATATCTATCTATCTATATCTATATCTAAGCGACAATGTTTTCCACGCTGATGATTTGTCATTTTACAACAGCACTTTAAACAATTAGAGTTGAGGCCATGATTACGGTTGACTTTTTTGTTCGTCTTCATCTATAACATCTGAAATTCGGTGGAACTCACATTAGAGTTTGGGGGCACCCCCTCAAAAATGACCACGACGTCACGTATGAAGGATAACGATAGGTTCCTCGCACTAATCCGTGCCAGGAGCTGTTTCGGGCCCCTGCCATTTGTGGCTTGGACCCTGACAACATCACTCAGAGAGGCCTGCATTTCACCCCAATGTCATCTGGGATTGGCTCCAGGAGCCCTCGTGTAGAAGATAAAGAGGTAGGTGATCACCTACCCATCAGAAAGAGTTTGAGCCTTCAAACACGGTAGACAGGAAGTTCCTCGCAGGAGACAACGAGTCAAATGTATGTTGAAAATATCCGGGCTGTTATTGATCGACCAAGTTCCAAACTACATTTTGAGAGTTTGTTGATTTTGTCATAAACGTTTGTTGTCTTGGGAAATGAAGAAAAGCTTTAAAGTGGGATTTTGCAAGTGTAGAGCTCCCCCTACAGCTTCGGAGTACGTGTTTTTAACGACGCCACCGTAAACATCTATCCATCCGAAAGTCACCGCTAACGCTCCCGTATTTTCTCTGCCTCTTTAACGCCAACTCTGCCATGATAACAACTAAAATACCGGGTCAGCTTATCTGATCTTGCGCGGTTGGTTTTCCTGCTAACAGACAGTAGGGGGCAGTGGAGACGTCACAATGACTCTGACGCTGTTACGTTAGTGGCAAAAACAATAATACTGCATAGTTCTGCATTCACCCTTTAACACATTCCACCAGTTTCTGAAAGCTGAGAAGTTGCACATCAAAGCCAACATGTGGTACATAGTTCCCATTTCTTTGGCCTGTTTTTTCACATTGAGACAAAACTCAAACGAATGTTATTTTAAATATGTTTTAAAGTGTTCAAATTTAACACAGTGCAGTTTTTTTTCCTCAATAAAACTTTTGTTTTTTCTTGATTTTAAATTGTGAATACAGTACTTTAACTGTAAAAAACTGCAACTGTAAAGCTATTCTGGGGAAATGGGACATTTTCTGGCCCTTTTATGGTTAATATAGACATTTTGAGGCTTAGATGTTAAAGGGTTAAAGTTGTTGGTAAGTCTGTCGGAGGCTTTGGGGCAAAAATGGAATTGCGATTTACCTTTACAGGTATTGTAATTGCATTTTGAGCTGCGATAAATAATCAAGTCCTCGGTTCAAAGGGCTAAAACTAAACGCCCTCTTCTGAGGCTAACTCCGCCCCAAAAAATGCAAAGCAGTGGGAGCAGAGCAGGGGGCGTGGTCTGGTGACTCAGGTGTGGACTGAGAAAGAGCCAGTAGTAAATTTGTGATTTCTTTTAGGTTTTTTTGCAGTGGGGCGATGGGGAAAAAGATTTGTCCTCGCGTTTGGAACCATTTTGTGAATCAACGACGGCCAAAAAAACTCTCTTGTTTCCCTGTTTGTCTAAATCACCGTCTGCTGCTGAGTTTGGTCACTGGTGGGAAATCTTTTTTTCTTTTTTTCTTTTTTTTTTTCCACCCACACGAAATAACAAGTACAATCTGTAATCTGCAGAACAACAGAGAGGAAAGAAGCACGACTGGACTCCATTTCCTGCTCTGGGCTCTACAGTGTGAAGACGTTGTTAACGTCTCTGGAGGGTGGAGAAAGAAGAGGTGGAGGTTTTTCAGGAGCAAAATGATCAACCAGACACTTTTCTTGTGTGGCAGAAACATCGCAGACTTGGTGAGGTCTAAAAACCGTCAAAAACCACATTAAAAAGGTGCAATATTCTGTCTGTCACCTGAAAGTATCCGAAACACAGTAACTATGGTAAAAAATATAATTTTAGATGGGCGGAGCCATCTGCCTGGACTACACCTTCACTTCCTACTCCAATCCAATCCAACTTTATTCATAAAGCACAACAGCTGCAACAAAGCGCTGTATATCTGAGATAAATAAAAAATTATTTACATTTATGGGTTACATCATAAACCTAACAACAGACAATGAAACATGCAATAAAACAATAAAATACTACACTATTATTGTTTATAAAGTATAAACACAACACAGTCATACAATAAAAATATTAAAAAATAGATAAAAACCAGTGTCTCATACTGGGTCCAAAGACCCACTTGATTTATATCTGCGGGTCTTTAGAAGACGCTCAAACATACAAATACGGACTAAACAGACTTGAATGTTGACACTACAGAGGTCACAGATTAACTAATGGATTATTAATCTATGACTCAATTAATCACCAACTATTTCCATAACCAGTTAATCAGTTTGAGTGCTTCCTTTTACCCAGGAATGCATGTAAATGCAAATAAATGTGTATATATTCATGGTTTCTTTGCTCCATAATAACAAAAGAAATCAGTAAAACTGAAAAATTTTCTTTCATTTTTAAGAATGTAATTTTCTCATCATTTTATATAAAATGAAACATAATCCTTTGTCAAAGCACACTGTTAAGTTCTATATCAATAAAGCTATTATTATAATTACATTTAGAGTGAATTCTTCTTTAAAATCTTGTCACGTGTCGACATGTGTTGTTTTCTTATGCAGTTTAATGGGGAAAAAAACATGGAATACAGCACATTATTAAAGATGAAGCGTTTCCTCTGGAGAATTTAAGAAAAGGTCTGTTTGTAGTTTCACACACACACACACACAGGAAAACAAGGGAAAGCCCGTATTCACGCGTCAAGTACACCCTCAAAAAACAACACATCACACACTCACTGTGTTTCCCTGTTAATAACTGGTTAACAAGCACTAATTAACAGGTTCAAAAAGCCCGGTGTAACTTGAAAGCAGCAGATTTCAGACGCAGTAAACGCACACGGCGGGATCTGCTCTTCTTTTTGTTCAATTAAAACATAATCCACTGTGTCCGGTGAACAGTTTCCCCCTCCTGAGCGAACTGCCCCGCGTGGCCGTGTGGGCACTTAAGCTTATAGTTGCTATTTACACACACACACACACACACAGAGAGAGAGAGTGTTTTGCGAGATAATAACTCCAAATCCTGGCCGAGGTCAAACTCTGGATAAGCTCTCTGTTTGCGATTGCTTCAAATGTCCATAATTCAAACACCTGAGCAGAGAGAGAACATTTCAGACATCGCTATGGAAACAGAGGGGACAAAACAGATTTTAGCCACTTAACAAAACATTCGACTAATAAAATCTACGTCCACTTACGTCTACATTATCTAAAGAATTAATTTCTGGCTTTAAAGCGACTTTTCTCGCTGGAAACTGAAGTTTGTCGCGCCACTCGCTCCACACACCAAAATCAGCAGTTTTACATCACACAGGACGCAGGACGCGGGGAGTTGTCGATCCACGGTCCGGAAATGATTCGTTCTGATTTACCTCAGTGACACAAACTGACCACACGAGGCAGCGGTAGACCAGGTGAACACGCCGACTTCTTTAATGCACTTTGGTGAGGGAAAGAAAACGTAAGTAGCTCAAATCAGCGTCAATACGTCATGTAACCGCCCTTCAAATAAATCAAAACTCTCCCTTTGAAGACATTGTAAAGCCCTAACTTGCAACGTGATGAATACATTTTCATTTTCACAGATAAAACAACAAAAACAAGAGCCACTGCAGTGAATGGAGCTCACCATTGACTGTGACTTCAAGGCCACACACACACAGAGTGAGTGAGTGAGTGAGTGAGTGACGAGACGTGAGCAGCAGCAGTGACACAGGCTAAGTTGAAGGAGAGGAGGCCAAACAGCAATAAATCCTTCTCTCCTCCAGTCGAACCCTTGAGAAGCAGAGGATGATTCATTTTCCATTCTCTCTCTCGCTGTTTCTCTTCCTCCTTCCGTCCTTTTCCTTTTAAGATGCTACAGGAGCAACAACATCCCTGCCGTCTGTTTATCTGTCTGTTTATCTGTCTGTCGGCCTCTTTGACACCAGGAACGACCAAAAACTTCCCCTCGACAAAGTTTCATCGGAAAACAAATGGACGTTTCTCACAGTGTGTCCTGGAAGATGTGGACAGAGCAGCTGAGTCCAACTGACTTGAGGACCCGAGCTCAAGCGGACGACCTTGAAGACATTTTCTTTTCTTTTACGTCAAGTAAACACACACGCGTCCTTATAACGGAGTTACAACAAGCCGTCACGTCACAGACAAAGCCTGCGACTCACACACACCATAATGCATGTGTTAAAACATGGCATTAAACAGACTGTAACGCAGCGTTATAACACAGTGTTAAAACGTGACGTATATACAGTTTATATATTCCGTAAGATATAAGAAAATGACAGTATGTACATTTTCAATCTAGATTTAAAAACGCATGAATAAAAACATCAGGCTGTTGGTTCCAGTGCCATTCAAGGCTCCCAAAGGAACGCTATATTACGATGTCTATGTTATTTCATTGTTTATACATGAACATTTCTTTCGTTCTTCTATAAAAACCTTGTCCTGTCTTCATTTTTCTGGTCTTTTATTGCCTCATATTGAACAAAAGAGCATTTTGTCAATATGTGTTAAGAAATGATCATAATTATTAATATTTAGTGTTGAGGAATGTATGAAATTATATTTTCTGTGTGTGTGTAATTAGGTTGAATCCTATCCTCCATCACACGCAGTGCAGATGTTTGTTGGTCAACACACACACACTAATTAAGCTGTTTTCTCTAATTACACCACATCTGGAGGTAAACATCACAGCACCTGCTTCTTACATGTAGACGTCCATGCGCCATAGCGTCTCTATAATGAACGTTAAGTAGCTTACACTTGACAAACGCGATGCTGCGTGTCGTGAAACACACTCCACAGAACCGCGTGAACACGTGAGTGAACGCGGAACACGCAGCGCCTCCTTGTGGAGCGACGCTTCGCGCATCAAAGTGCTTCTTAAGTGAATTTATGGGGGGAAAATAATTAGCCTTGCGATAGCACAGCAGTGAGGAAACGTATGTGGCGTCACCGCCGCCTCAGCACATTATAAACAAACTCAAAGAGAAGGTTAATTAGGATTAAAAAAGAACACTTGTGTATGAAGCAGAGCCGCACTCTACACTTTACGCCTGCGTCGACATGCATAATGTAACGTAAAAGCTGAAGAGATACAGTATTTACAATCTCTCACTCGCTCACTCCTTCACTCTCTGAAGAGTCCAGTCAGTCTTCATCTCTCTCACACACACAAACGCACACATTCCAGAAATAGACGATTATCTTCAGAGTCAGAAGAGTGGACTTTGGCGTCGTTATACACTCACCAACTGGGGACATCATTGCTAACAGGGGACATTTTTAGGACCCCTGTTTGTCATTCTTTAATTCAGGTTAAAATGATGTTTCAGATCCTCTGATGATTTATTATTAGTAATATTATTATTATTACGACCAAGGGAGGACCTACGTGTGTGTGAGTGTAAAAGCTCGCCACCTCAGCAGTGCCCCTGCTGACTGGAGCAGGGACTTCAACGACATGTTCACACACGTCGTTTCTTAACATTCCTCTGTTGTCCGAATGGCTTTCAGGAGACTGCCCTCCAACCACATATAACTCAGGAATGTGGATTATATTATATGTTATTATATAGATATATAAATAGGCACCCCCTAGTGGTAGTGTAAATAACAGAAATCTGGTACCTTGGATGTGTCGTCTTCAAGTCGCTTCAATGAGGTTTCCAACGACATTTCGATTGGTGGTTAAAGCATTCTTAGCCCTAATGCTAACCTTATTAACACTTGTGCCTATGGCTCGTATTGATGGGATCAGCCAAAATGACCCATAGTTACATTTCAGTTAGAAGACTTGTTGTCTTTCAGCCAGTAATGGTGCTACTGAACAAAACCACTTACAGTAGTTTAACAGGAGGCTTTGAGGGGTTATAATCCATCCTCAAACTGACGTAACCTGTATATCTCACCACCTGATCAATCCTAATTTCTCACATACTTCTCAGTTGCCGTTGTTAAGCAACATCTCCACTTGCAGAAAATGGAATATCATGGTTACCTGTTTGAGCTATAAAATGTCAGAAAATGTTGAACATTGCTCTTTATGTTATTAATTTAGTTAATAGACTAATTTTAGCTCATTAATTCAACTAATCATTTCATTTAATACTCAAAGCGATCAATTGATTAACAAAATAGTTGGTGATTCATTTAGTAACGATTCATTATTGAGTAATTGTTGCAGCCCTAGAATTGTATCTACGATATAGACAGTGTATGACCAGAAAATATACTGTAAGTGGTATACTAACCATTTTTCTCATTATCAATTCATCTGCTAGTTAATCAATTTGTTGTTTGGTCCATAAAATGTCAGAACATGTTGCCAATTCATTTAGTAATTGTTTAATTATTGCAGCAAAGATGATTGCACTGTGAGATACTGCACCGATCTTAATAACAATGGCACAGCACATTAGTGTGTATTGTGTATTGTGTATGAGTTTCACGTGGTAAACTGTTGTACAGTGGAACAGACTTTATCTTCGTTGTATAACACAGCCATGTCTGCGTTTCTGCCTGGCAACAGTAAGAGCAGAGAGTCGACAGTGGGGACGTTTAGCGTGACAGCAGGCATCATCGTTACACAGTCTGCCCGTGGTGAAGACGCACCATAAACCACAAACACTGCAAAGAGCAGCCAGAATCTGACAACACTGTTAAAAGCCGAGGTGTCGTAAAGAAGCGTTGAGGCGTTTTATTGTGACAAAGCTCTTTCCTGCAGCACATGATGCTATCGCCCAGGTCCATTACATAATCAGCCGTCCAACTAAAAGCTTCAATCTAGTCACACACACTTATTTCTTTCCAGAAACAGACAGTACAACTTGCTCTTTTCATTTCTAATCTTTTCTGATACACACGCTGGCCTTTAATGACCTCACACACACGTTCTATGTTAATGTTTCAAGACGCACTGTTTTGACTGTAAACCAAATGTAATGTTTTTAAAAAGAAAAAATAGATAGATTTGTTTTTGTATTGATCAATTATCAAAAAATTGCAAAAATGCTGGTTCCATGCGGAAAAATAATTTTCATGTGTACGGGTGCTATGAACTCTCTGTTCCATGTGAGTTCATCGTTTCATGTTTGTATGTTTATCCCTGTTTTAGTGCAGAGTTTTTAGTGCTTTTTCCATTTAGCTTTATTAGGAGATTATGTGTTTTAATGGTGTGGGTTTGTTCTTCAGTTTGCAGCGTCCTATCTACAATTTTTATCTACAAAATTTCTTACGTCTTGAATTGAATATGATTTGAATGAAATTTGGTAGGTGTATACAGGATCAAACACTCTACCATCAGAGTAGGTTTCTTCGGGATCTGATCCAGATTACCTTCACAGATCTGGATTATTTTGTCATGCTTATGTAAGATTGCAGCTACAGGTGATAAAGTTCTACATCGGTATGCAAGTGACGAAGTGTTAAAGCCTTGGTGGAGGTATGCCATCTCTAAAGGTTGTGTTTGGTCAGTCAGTCAGTCATCATCTAACCGCTTTATCCTCCACCAGAGGGTCGCGGGGGGTGCTGTGCCAATCTCAGCTACATCGGGCGATAGGCGGGGTACACCCTGGACAGTTCGTCAGTCCATCGCAGGGCCACACACAGATAGAGACAAACAACCATTCACTCTCACACTCACTCCTATGGTAAATTTAGAGTGTCCAATTTACCTAATCCCCACATTGCATGTTTTTGGACTGTGGGAGGAAGCCGGAGAACCCGGAGAGAACCCACGCACACACGGGGAGAACATGCAAACTCCATGCAGAAAGGCCCTTGTTCCAACCGGGGCTCGAACCCGGGTCTTCTCGCTGCAAGGCGAGAGTGCTAACCACTACACCTCCGTGTGACCGTTGTGTTTGGTACGTATTGTTATTTTTGTGTTTCCATTAGGAATAGAACCAAAATAACGTTCGATTTTTTGGTACCCTTCCTTGGGGTACTAGAGTCACTCCCCTGTGAATGGTGTTCCATCAACATCTACAGTCTATTCTCATAAGCTTGACGTCATGTTGAGACAAACAGCAGAATTGTTGTTGCACTGGTACGACGTCGCACGACCGCACTGACGCGGCCATCGGGCACAGCGCACACCCCACCTACCAATTAAAGGTACTATTCCAAATACAAGCCTGACGGAGGGCTTTACCATTCCAAACTGTACTGTACCAAATGTAACTGCACTTTGATGGAAACATGGCATAAGTGCTCTCGTTTTTAACGTATTTACTTTGACAGTAGGTCTTCTGATTTTGTGAATTTCACCATTGTGCTGTCTCGCTAATCCTTGGTGTACTGCGTCTGGAATCTACCCACTTCCAGATGTATTCATCTGCACCTCCCGTGTGCTCGTCTTTCCTTTTTGTCCCTCAAACTCTGTGGTAAATATGCATGAAGCTATAATGACTCAGAAATGACCAGAAAACTGTCTGGTCGTGAAGGGTGATTGTTAAGCAAAGGACTGTGAGCGGGCACTTACTCAGGCGCTATTTTAATACCTGACTGACAAACGCAGACGCACAGTGAAGAACAAAAAAGAACATAAGAACCAGACCTGTTCCCATGGTAACACTCACCAATAGATCTCAGCTGTTGACTGAGGATGAAGATCTATTTAGACCTATTAAAGAAAGCGCCCACACAATCATGACACACATGCTTACACACACTAAACACACACTCGAGGATCACTTTCCTATTCACGTGACATTTTGACCAGACTGTCCATAAATCACACACACACACACACGAGCCAACCATCCATGTTGTTAGAAATGAAAAACACTAACACACAAAGGGTTTTTTTTCCTTTCCCGCTCTAAAACTACATGGAGCAGCTGAACGCTTCAGTTACTTGGTAAAAGAGACAGAAACTCAGATTTCCTTGGGCCACAACCATGGATAAAATCACTTTAAAGTGACACAGCAGCAAAACATAAAAGAGGATATGTCCACAGTGAGCGGGACGATTTAACTGGAGATGCTGGATGAATAAAAGCCTGGCTGTTTTCCAAATACTTTGGCTTCATGTTTCATTCTCGTGTTTTGGCAAGAAAACGTTTGAATTTAAAGCAGTATGATTGCTGGGAAAAAAAAATCCAGTTCATTAAATACTAGGGAAGATACTCATTAATGGTATCAGTCCAAAACAGGTCAAAATCATTCAATTGAACATCAGAAAACTGAAAATCAGAAACCATCTCCAAACCCTAAATATCTGTAAATGCTTAAGAGGCAAAAATCTCATCTATAACACAGACAAAGTTTAGCTAGAAGTTAGCTCAAATATATCTAGCAGTTAGTCAAAACTTAGTTAGACGTTAGCTAAGATTAGGCTAAATGTTATCAATCTATCTATAATACAACTAAAAGTTAACTAAGCCTTAGCTAGGAGTTAGCTAGAAGTTAAATTAAGTTGGTGTGCTAAATAATCTAATAATAATCCATCTATAATGCAGACAAAATGTACCTAAAACTTAGCTAGAAGTTGGTTAATACTTAGCTAGAAGTTAGCTAAGAAATTAGCTAGGATTGAGCTAAAAGTTATCGATCTATAATGCAGACAAGATTTAGCAAGAAGTTAGCTAAAACTTAGCTAAAGGTCAGCTAGACGTTATATAACTTGGCTAAAGAAAATAATAATTAGCTGAGATTAAGCTAAATGTCATCAGTCTATCTATAATGCAGACAAAGTTTAGCTCAAATATGTCTAGAAATTAGCTAGGATTAAGCTAATAGTTATCTATCATGCAGACAAAGTTGAGTTAAAGCTTGGAGTTAGCTAGAGTTAGAGTTCTTTTTTTTACTTTTATTTGCTTCCTCTGTTCATTTTTAGTACTTTTCACATTCACATTTTTCGTTTCTGTAATATGAGATTTTTTCCCAGTTTGGGATCAATAAAATCTAATTTAATCTCATCTCATCGAGAATGAAACAAACAAACAAACATATTATTATTTGGGCTAATATAAATCTGACATTAAACTATGATGATTTGTCTTTTTCTAACAATAAATTAAGATTTTAACAAAGAATTGTATGCCATCGAATAATCCATAATAAAAAAAGTACCTTTTTATTCCCCTTAGGTAATAAACCTTTACATCACCCTTAGATCACCCATTATGAAATTAATGAGCAGTAGTGCCCTAAAATAATTCTGCCTACTATACATTTGATTATCCTTGAAATTAATCATAAAAATAAAAACACATTATATTTATCCAAGTACTTCAACACTTGACTTCAAATTTAAAAGGTGGAATTAAAGGTGCAACTAATTCACAATGAGTATTAACAGTATTTGGTGTTGAGGTTTTTGTTTAACTTTAATTTGTCTGTTTTAAGTATGACAACCTATGAAATGATAAACACGATTGTTCCTGTTGTTGAAGAGCTTTGGGATGTCACAGCGACATGACTGAGAAGAAGAAAAAATAATAAAGAAATAAAACTATTATATCAATTATTGATCTGCGCTGAGGATGAAAACGTTCCCTGTGGATCATGTTCCAGGTTGACGACCTTGGGTTTCAATGCTCAGCGAATGAATAATAAACATAAAGATAAATTAAAACTTTCATGGTGAATGCGATGCGATGCGATGCGGTGCGGTGCGGTGCGGTGCGGTGCGGCGCGGCGCGGCGCAGGGCTGCGGTGCAGTGCAAGCACCATGCGTCTCTGGCTGCGTGTTTGGAGACGTGACATCCATAACACGGCCCCGTGTTATTGTGTTTCCCACCACCACAGAGACACACTCAAAAACATAAATATAAACTTAACAGAATCAGGCTGATTTTTAGGATTAATGAGTGTATAAAGATATCACAACAAAGCCCCGAAGATGAGCACAGCAGAGCTCCAGGCGCGCGCGTCAAAAATAAGATGATTCCATTGATCACAATCTGATTATAAAACAATATCTTCATCACACTGAACGTCCTCTGATGATTGACTGATAAAAAAAAATCTGCATTAATGATGAGATTCATCCAGATTTACGACTGGGATAAAGGAGTCAGAACATGCACTTCCACTCAGGCTGCAGGTCAGGTACTATTATGATTATTATTATGATTATATTAATCATAATAATAATAATAATAATAGTATGATTATTATTTACTATCAAAGGCTGGACAACAGCACAACACGAGACTCTTACCGTCAGCGGCCACGCAGCTCTGCATCACCAGCATCAGTACCACAAACCACCGGGCCGTCATCCCACTCAGCGCCCGCGTCCCCTTCACGTTCCTCGGCGTGCGGGCGGCCAGAATCCCCGCTGGATCCAGGCTCCATGGAGGAGGAGGAGAGGAGGCGGGGGGACAGGTGTCTCCTCGGAGCCCGGGGCCACTGCTGGAGAGGAGCGCATGTTTGGGAGCCATTGGTCAAAAACCAGTTAATCCTGATTGGAAAAGCATCTAACGGCGCCGCTGTGGTGAAAGGCATCCGATCAGCGCGTCCCCGGTGCGGACAAGCGGAGCTGCGCTCTCCATGAGCCGCTGGAGGCTGAACGAGCTTCCGCCAAACAAAGAGATGTTTCAATAATTTCCTTAATGCGCTTGACTCTGTGTCAGTGTGTGTGTGATGTCCCTACTGCGACCGCAGAGCGCGCGCCAACGACAGCGGAAATAGCGTAGGGCCGCCTTCAGAGTAAAAGCTCGGGCGGAAGTAGATTTCACAAGGAGGCGTAAAAGAGGGTTCATGATCTTATAAAAGTTTGCCAAGTGAGCTGTGTGCGCCACCTGCTGGCCTCGTGTGTTCAGAACGACTTGGCCACGTTCAGGCGTGGTAATAAAAGGTGTAGTGCGTAACTTCTGGGTATCGTTGCAGTTATTTTTTTATCCTAAACATTTATTACTGCATTTGTATTGTATTCATAATTATGTAAGCTTATTAGTGCCACATTAAAGAAAGTAAAACAAATGGCAGAATTCTGAGATTTAAATCAGAATTATGAGGCAAAAAAGTCTGAATTCTGGCCATGAAGGTAAACCAGAGTAGATTGTTCAGATGTGGAAAAAAGAAAAAAAAAAAAACTGGATCAGAGTTCAAGTTATATTCTGCCAATCATTTGAAATAAATATTTTGTAGGTTAATTCTTGAATTGGGCCGGGACATTTTAGTACATTTTGGAATCACTAATTCATGCCTGTCTGTATTAATGATTAGTATTTAGTGTTTCTTTTTTCACAAATTGAACAACATTTTCTTTGGTCCTTTCCTTTTTACCTGTGGTATTTCAATGTGGACAAATTTAAATTGTAAAAGGACGTAAAGTTTCCAAAGGTTACAGCTCTGAGAACCGAGTCTAGACTCAATTAAGCCAGGATAGTTTGAAAATCCGGGTATAGTCCATGATTTGGGTTTTGGGAAACAAACCGCTCAGGGTAAAACAAAAGCGCCAACGTCCTCAAAGAAGACAAATGCTGTGCAGTTTGAATGCTTTATTTCCTGTATGTATGCATACTGCAGTTAAGTAGCAAGAACTAAAGGCAAACTAGAAAGGACTACAAAATACAACACACGGACCAATACATTTACAAAAACATTCAAAACATTACAAAATGGGCTGTATTGGTCCTTCTATTGTTGTTCTTCAATTTGGAACTTTGTACAAATTGTCAGGATTTGATGTCGCCGTCACTTTTGCTCAATTTTACAAGTGCCAGAGAGAGAGCGGTTAGACTTCCAGAGCCAGTTCCAAATGGACAGACCATCAGTAAACTGTCTCCACCAACCAACACACACACACACACACACACACACCGGGAGTTGACCCCCGCCCCCACCCCACCTGGCAGACTAGACTGCGTCTTCCTGTCCCACTCAGGGATAAAAATGAATCAAATCAAAGAAGCAGGCAGCTTTTTCTCATCTTCAATCATCTACCATTCAGCCTTTGAAGCACAAAAAAAGAAAAGAAAAACAAGAAAAGAAAAACAGTTGTGTGGGAGGAAAGCAAACCAAGGACTTTGGTAGTGAGTGAAAATATGATTACATGTCTCTACATGTCAGGATACACTTTATTTGACATGTGAATTGTTCACTTATTTACTCTCCCTTTCTTTTTTCTTCAATATTTACATCAAAAAAAGTATATTAAACAGCAAGTCCAAACCCATTCTCTCCGTCTCAACTCAGCCCCAGAGGGATAAACAAAAATCTAAATCGTTCAGATCCATGAGCAGTAGTCCTTTCATCCACATTTCAAACGACCGTAGTTGCCAGTTTATCCAGTGCCGACAGTAACGAGGGAGGTGCAAGTGTGTGTGTGTGGTGGGGGGGAGTTGGGTCGAGGCAGCGGCGTCTCTCCCAAGTCCGTGAGCTGGCTGCTATCGCCAGCTAACTGGCACCGGTGCCCTCCATCACCTGCTGGGCCTGTTTCTGTCCCATACAGCACTGGGCCACAGACTGGAATAGCCTGAAGTAAGGAAAACAGAGAGTTTGTTTTAGTAAGGAGCAGAACATGAGTGCAGCATCTTTTTAAAACCTAGTGGGTCTGAAGTAGTGACATCTAGTGGTGACACTCGAGGTTCAGCGTTGCAAACTACTTTTAAAGAGCAAAGTTTGATTTAAAAACAGCCACTTGGTACAACACCGAATGTGTCCGATAACTACGGCAGGACGTTTCTTTGTGTAAATGTATGCTTCAAAACACAAAATACAAGCTCTGGCAGGTTTGTCCTTTCAGGCAAGAAAGTGTTCTCCGTAAAACAAAACTCTGGTTCCCATGCGTTCCGGTTGTAGCCGCAAGTCGGAATTCCCAAATTTCCTAGTCAAAGTTAAAACTGGAATGCCCCCGTAATGTCAGATTTTGAACTTGGAAAGTCAGAGATGCCTCTAAAATCTGATCTCCGTCTTGTCCTTTCTCTCCCCCATTTTTCCTTTCACCCCAACCCGTCTTGGCAGATGGTTGCACATCTTTCAGTCTGGTTCTTCTGTTAAAAGTGAGTTTTTTCTCTCCACTGATGCCTCGAGAGTTTTGATGCAATCTGCAGTCTCACCATTAGATGTAACTAATTCCTTCATACTGGCTGGACTTTTACAGGTAAAACGGATTCAAACGGGAGAACGTACTTTTCAATCTCGGGGGCACAGTGGACAAAGTCGTGACTCCAGAACTTGAAGGCAGGATTCTTAATCAGCTCGATGAAGGTGATGAGGAGACCCCATGGGTGTGGCCTGTTCACGATCAGCCTCTCCAACAGAACCCTGTGAACACGCACACGCACATAACACGCTTGATTAACATTTGAGCTCTACCTCAGCTCAGTGATGAGTTGAATGTTTGGTCACAGTCTTACCTGGTGATCTGCTCCTGAATGGCCTCAGTGTTGGCCTCAGCAAACAGATACAGCATGGTGCAGCTGAAGTAGTGGGTGTGGCTGTTCGGGTAGCGCAATTGATTGGCTATCGCATTCAAGAACAGGTAACGTCCTGAAAAAAAAGACATAACAGATGCCTGGTTACATCAGGGTTCTTTTCTGAAAACAACTCGCTGCTTGTTCTTTAATACATCGTTTTAAAAAATGCTTTCCAGTTTCCTCTTTTTGAATGTTTTCTTTCATGTGTTATTGTTGTCGACAGAACACACATTCTTGTATTATTTAGTGTTTAGACGTGAAAGGGAAGCCTCAAATGGACATTTTGACTCTCTCTGCATTTTATCTTTGTTGTTTTTGTGAATTTTATATGCAAAATAAATTGTATCAAACCAATCAGTTGATCAAAATAGTGTTGTTGTTATTTTTTTAAATACAACTAAAAACAAGTCTCAGACGACAGTTAACTGGTTTAAAAGGTAAAACAAAAATCATTTGAGCAAGTCATTATTCTGAGTTTTGGGAAACAATTTTGAGTGACTCATCAAATAGTTCAGTAAATAGTCAACAGATTAATTAAAACATGTCACGCTGAAAGATACAGACAGTATTTGACGGAGTCTAAAATAAGCCGACAGCACTTGTCCATCCTTACCCTCGGTGTCCAGGTCCACAGCCAGGTTCTGGAAGATG
This sequence comes from Solea senegalensis, assembly GCF_019176455.1. Taxonomy (NCBI): domain Eukaryota; kingdom Metazoa; phylum Chordata; class Actinopteri; order Pleuronectiformes; family Soleidae; genus Solea; species Solea senegalensis. The sequence goes on from NC_058030.1 coordinate 1,715,246, forward strand.
TCCATGTGTGCAGAGTGAGTGATGGTGCTCATGGAGGGGGTGCTGCCCTTGTTGTGGATGTGAGCGATGGCCTGCGTGCCTACGTACAGCACTAGAGCGTTGATCAGCTGGATGTTGTACCGATTTCCTGGCTCATTTGACACCTGGGACGCACAAAGGCGAAGACGCGATGAGTGAACACAGAAATTGTGTCGGCGTATGCAAGACGACGAGATAGTCGCACGCGGCTCTTACCTGCAGGTTGCTGCGCAGCTCTGACAGGAAAGTGACTGGTGATCGTGTCTTCAGGTACGAGTCCAGATCCTTCTTGAACTGAGACGGCATGACACCGGTGAAGTTGGTGAGGATACGAGGAGCGATGTTGATCTCACTCAGCATGTCCACCTGCAGACGGGACAGAATCGTTAGATGAAGACAAAAAAGTCCACCACAGTCAGCAGAGTGAGAGAGAGCGTGTGTCTGTCTGCGTGTCTACCTTGAGATTGGGTGTGAAAGGATCAGGAAGCCTCATGTTGCGTGGGAAGGCACTGAGGATGAGGTTGCGGAGCTGGATGCAGTTGGGTGGAATGACATCGCAGAAGCCGTAATGATAGTCGCACAGGAATTCTGGGAAGTCGTGCAGCAGGACCAGAAGCACCCGCAGTGTACCCTGAAACAGCCAAACGGGCAGCAAAGTGTTAGCTCCACTGTCACCAAATACACTTCAATGCATTTACATGAATGTGGGTTTAGTGCTTGCTTACAAAGTAAACAGCAAGGCAACGAGCTCTAATGTAAACTAGAGAATTTAAGCCCAATTTATACCAACACCATGAGTGTTCAGCTTGTTAGTTTGTATCCAAATTTGTACGACATTGTGCTCTGATAACTGATGAATTTGATGTTGACACAGAGGAAGATGAGAGGCTCGAGTTTATCAAGGTACTGTATCATTTCTGGATTTTGGAACATCAGAAACACATTTACCACCAAAAACACATTTACAAGCCAATGTTTCAATGCCAAACAATAAGATGGGAGCACCTTGTAGAGGATTTGCATAGGTTTGTTGAGCTCTACATTCCTCAGGAAAGGGGCCAGGTACTTGAAGAGATCAATCAGCAGCTGTGCGTACATGGGCCAACCCTGGGAAAGACAACATTCAAATGTCTTAAGGCAAAGCTGCAAAAAACCGATGTGGAAATTAAGTCACTAATCTCGTGTTCTTGCCTACCTTCTGCTGTGGGGTGTGTGCAAGCATCCTGGCAATAAAGATGCGATGGGAGATGAGCTCCAGCCAGGCGTAAACAAAGCCAGGTGCTTTAGTGGGCCTCAGGATGTGGAAGGTATTGCTGCAGATAAAAGTGCAGGGAAAAACATGGACAAAGGAATTAAACCACAGTTTGTCTTACATTACCTCGCATTTCTGACCTACAAGCTGAGTTCTCACCAGAACGCGGTGAGCGTCTGGAAGTTGATGGTCTCCAGAACGTGTTCAGGAGCGTTGAGCTCCAGCAGCAGCATGATGAAAATGCGGTGGTACGGAAGCTGCTGAAATTCTGTCTGACGGACGTCATGGTCCTGGATCAACACCCCAACTACGATACCCAGCACCTGCAGGGAGAGGAAAGAGCAGAGCTCATTAAGGAGGTGGAAATGCTGTCCATATATGGACATGGAATTATTGATAACTGCCATGTTGGGATGAAGCTCAGTGTGAACCCTAACCTTGTTGAGGAGGTTGATTTTCGTCACCGTGTTGGTGGCCTCTCCAGAGTGCTTGACCAGCAGAGCTATGAGCCGGACAAAAGCGTCCAGGTTGTGGTAACACTTGGCTCTGATGATGGCAGCACTGGCTGCTGGGTTGTGCTGCTGCTCAGCCTGAGCGCGATAGCTTATCTCCACACACATCTCTGTGCACAGCCGGAAGAACCTTGTGATCAGGTCGTCCGTCTTCAAGATGCCCTGCTGGTGCATCTGTAGCGTGAGGGGAACATGAGAAACATGAGCAACTAAACGTCATGGTGTTTTCTTTTCTTTTTTTTTGTTTGCTTGTTTTTTAAAGTAAATTACCTGGCCAACAAAGGCAGAGAAGGCTTTGGTGCTGTCTCTGCCAGCAGCAGCTGAGTGATACAGGTTCACCCATTCCCTCAACAGGTACTCTGCCTTCTCCCGCAGGCCTGGAGGATCGTCATATTCTGAAGCCTGTGAGATCCCAGAGTGCATCATAAAGTTGGGTCCGCCGTGGGCCCGGTCAATCATGGCTTCATAGTTGGAGCGAACAACGTCCATGAGCTGAGGAAGACTAAAGAGGACCAAATATATTATATACAAATGATGTGAATGAGTGTATAACCACTTGAAAATAAAACTGTTTAGTGTTCATATCCTTGGAATAGTGTAGCATTCAGTTTACATCAAAAATCCAATTTAGTTACTGTGAAACAAACAAGACAATTAACAGTAAAAGTAGCAGAGTTTTTATAATTGCTGCAAGTGACAGTCGATTTAGCAAGATAATAATCTGAGTGAAGACTCCTTGCTGTTAAAACTTCCAACAAGACACTTGGAAACTCAAACATCATATTACCTTTAGTTGTACTTTAGGCAAGAGTCTTAATTCATGGAGGCCGCTACGTTGTTGCCAGACTATGGGTTGTGCATTTTTAAAATGAAAGTTATCCACAAAAACAAAGGAACAACCTTCCTTTTTTCTGCTATAGTGACGTGACGTGGAAAAGGAAGGGGAAAGTGGAGGAGAGACACCATAAGATGCCACTGGACCTTTAAGAATATTAATTCAACACTGTAGTGGTTCTTTACCCCTCTGGTGCGTTGGCTCTGGAGTGTGCACAAGTCCTCATTAAAGTCTCGATTGTGTGAAACAGGTCGGCCTCAGTCACGTGACTGACACTGCGCTCATCCACGAGCAGCAGTTTCACCAGCTGCATGGCAAACGCAACTGCCATGTAGTGCAATCCATTCTCCATCGACTGGGGGGAATAAAAAAAAACAAGCGTCGGATTAAGTCTGATTCTCATACGCTGCTGTAAATGCAGAGTGCAGACTAGAATTAACAATATTTTTCGTGTGTGTACCTGTGCCAGGTGCAGATCATACTGCTGCATGTTCACAAGATGGTTCCTGATCAGAAGCTCCACTGCCTCCACGTTGTATTTGTACTCATCACGGCATTCAATCAGACACCTGTGAGGAGAAACATGGAAAGCAAATTAAACACCTGCTACAAAATAATCTGCATATGTACCACGGGGAATAAAACGCATCTCATTTCACCTGGTGATCTGCTTATTGCACCACTGTGGTCCATAGGCACGGCCGTCCTGCAGAGCTTTCAGCACCAGCAGGTGACATTCTCTGTAGCGGAGCAGCAAGTCGGCATCAGCACCACTGGTAGCATCCAGAAGACCTTCCACAGCCTGAGAAATGCAGATGATAAATTAGTAAGGCACTAATTAATACAGATTAATACTAAACTTTTCGCCCCGTTACCATTTCAGAGGATTAAAAATAAGTCTGACCTTCTGCAGCAGGCCAAGTGCGGCGATGCCGTCCCTGGAGTTTCTAGCCAAAGCCACGGCCTCCAGCAGGCTGCGCAATGCCTGGGTCAAAGGGTTCATCGCAAGAGCGGGAGGGATGGCATGTAGATGTTGCTCCAGGTCGGCCATGCACTTATCGTAGATCTGAGCCACGTCATCTGTGGCCCACGCTTGTTGCTGAGGACAGAAATACAGAGAGGGGGCGGGATTAAGTTAATGGAGGGATATATCTAACAAATATCCCTCCAACCACGACATCATCTCACCAACAGAACTTTGACAGCATTATTGGATTAATCTGCCTCATACGTTACTTTTGTTTGTCTTGTTACCGTCAATGAACATATTCTTTGAGCTGATAAATTCAGTCTCCTCATCAGCTTGTACCTGCTTCTGTGTACTAGGTGTTTCAGGAAGTGTGGAGCATGTGTCGAGCACCTAAGCCAGTTTAGGTCCAGCTAAACATATACATTTATGCATTGCTCTGGCAGTTTTGGTCCAAACTTCCAAGAAACTGTTGTGAATTTAAATGTAATTAAATTCTAATTCAGTTGTACTGGTGTATTGGTCCATCCACTCATGACTTACACGCTGTGCAAACAAAACTGCAGCCACTCCTCCCACTCCTAATAAAGTTTGAGTCACTCCCCTCTAGCAGAAGACAACTGTCCATCTCGTCTAAAAGCTCAACACCACAAACAGCAGCTTCTTCCCCTCTGCTGCAAGTCTGTGTTTTTAATTAATGCTCATTCTACCTGCAAGTGGTTTGTATTTGTATTTACCACTAAGCTGCTATATAATTCACCCACTCCCTCACTTACATGTTCATTCAGGGCAGCATTCATCTATGTGCAGCACTTTTTATTTCCTTCAACAACTGTCATTTTGGGCACGAGGTACAGACATTCATTTTGTATACATCCTCTTATTTTCATATATTTTAGCTATAATTGTCTCCTTTAAGCCAATTCCCCTTTAACTGAATAATTCAGTTTTACTGATCCTGCATCTTTTTTAACCCTAAATTCTATTTTTCCTGTTTCTGTTTGTTCTGCATCAAAGTAGCAAACCATATTCCTTTTATATTTCATACATGGCAATAAAATAGATTATAACTCTGAATAATGACTCAAATAAAAACTGTTATATATATATATTTTTAAAACAAACATCTATTTAATGAGCAAATCCCGAAGCGTTTTGTTTTTCCCTTAAGTTTTCTGACCTTGCTAGTTTAGTGGTTTTGTTTCATTTTCTCTTGTTTTACTCCGTTAATCTCTTGTTCTTGCTGTATTATATAAATATTTTAGTTTGAATACATGTAACTGGTGAATAAACGAGTCACAGATAAGATACGTGGGTTTAAGATGAAAATAACAAATTTCCTGACACTGAAATAAGAACCACTACACTACCACTTCTACTTAAGAATCACTTTATTTTCTTATATACAAGATTATTTAGATATTTAAAAAAAAAAAAATTATTTATTGGGTAATCTTTTTGCCATTTGTCCTTATTATTTCTAATATGCAGTGGAGCTCCTTTCACTCTTTCCTTCCCCCAAAACATTCTGGGTCTTTTAAGTGTTTTTTGAAGAAGCGTCTCACCTTCATGGGCTGAGCTAAGAAGCCAGTGGGTTGTGAGAGATCATTACTGGGTAGGAAACCTGGAACATTCCTGGCAAACTCCTCATATACGGCCAGTTGTTTGGGGTCCACTCCTCCCACCTTAAACATCAAACACAGTGAACATCAGTCATCTGGACAGATCCAGTAATGAGAATCTCACCTCTGTTGAAAATGTTTAGTTTTAAGCTATCAGTTGGATTTGAACGTTTGATCTTACCTTGAGTCTGATCTGCTCGGGCATACGCTCGGCCTGGTACGTCAGAACAACGGGATCACAGTAACGCCTTCCCTCTTGGCGTGCATGCTTTCTCAGCTCAAACTCCTACACGAGAAAAAAAGCCAGATTCAAATTAGCATATTACTGAAGCAATGTGAGCTTAAAATTTGCCTGTTTGCCAATACAGGTTTGGGTTGCCACCAGTTTTATACACTATATAATCATGTCATAATGATTTTAGCTGCTGAGCGGAGCTTCTTAAAGTCTCACCGTGGCCAGTCTCTTGTCCATTTCAGGACCAGCCTTCTCCACGGCTGTTTTCTGAATGAAGCAGCAAGCTAATTCACAGTTGTCTTGAGCGATGCGGGCTGCGGCCTCCTCCATCATTTCCCTCTGTTGGGGCGTCGGCGCCTGACGGAATGAACAGTTTGAGTTGAAAAGAAGCAGGAATGGTCGAAGGTAGGAGAGCAGAATGCGTCACAATAAAGAAACAAAGACATGCAGAATACACACTGCAAAAGATTTATAGATATTTTAAAAAGGTGCCAAAATGTGTTTTCATTCATTACCCGTTTTGTGGAAGGCATTAAGGTGTCATTTATTTTAATTTCTTTCACTAAAGCCATGTTAAAATTAAAAGAATTTAGCCTTTCAGACTACATCACTGTCAGGATGTAGGTAAGCAGCGGAATTAGTTTTTGTTTATTCATCCAAACTCAAAGTCCTCACAATATTCAACATTACACACATCTGAATGTTTTACTTTAAGAGATAGCGTGCTATACCGCTAACAACGCCACTTTGGTCCCCTCTATGAAAAATGAACAAAAAAAACTAAGGGAATGTTAATATTTGAGAAAACTCCCACTATACAGCTGATGGAAGAAGTAATTAAGAACACAAGGAATTCAGCTTACCCTCAGAGCAGCACCAAAGCTGTTCTTCAGATTGGTGGCGATGCTCATGAGCAGCGGCTCACGGCAGGTGATCATGGCCATGCCAGCGGTCAGGTTCCTCATCATGTGGTGGGCAGCGACGCGCATGCGCGACTCCTCTGAATCCAGGGCAAAGTCCTTCCTGATGATCTGCTCACAGGTCGTCATGGCAATCTTGATGGAGCGGTCCACCACAGGATGAACCAGCTCCTGAACGGCTCGCTCTACCGACTGCCGAACGCACTGCTTCAATTGAGGGTGAGCCTGCAGCAGGGGTATCTGGAGCAAGCATGAGAGTCGAGTCAAGAGAGGATTTACAAACGACATGGATGAGGAGGAAATGTACTTCGCAAAGAGACAGAACATCCCTGCAGGCACGTCAAACCTACATTGACATTGATGTTGATGTGAGGAGCCAGGCCTGCCAAAGCGTACACATTGATGTCATGGTAACTGAACTGTGGTGTCGGAGGCCCCGTGGTTGTGCATGTGGTGGTGGTGGCAGCTGGGGTTGAGGGAGGAGCTGCAAATGGAACAAAGTCTCCTGTTGGTCACAAAAGGCTTGTTTGGTTAAAATCAGAGAGGAAAAAGCAGACTGTCCAATCATGAACACGTGGAAATAAACAAAAACAATAAAGATGAGATTAAAAGACATTACTGCAGTTCACTTTTATGTCATTTTGGCTCAACTTGAGAGCTCTTCTCAACTGGAGCCACAAGTTAAAAATCACCATCACAAAAAAATCAATAAATATGGAGCATCCACCTGTGGTAGAGACTGGTAGCAGCTCTTCCGGTGGCTTTGCCTCCTTCTTTGGTGCAGAAAGTTGTTCCTCCAGGTTCTTTAGCTTATCCTTGTCCTTCAGCAGGGTTCCTGGCTTGAGGTCATTGATGTCCAAGGACAAGTTCTTACACAGAACTTCAATCTCAAACTTCAAGTTCAGCTGCAAAGAAACAGATAGACAGGCTTCAGATTGCAGCTGGTCTATTCTTTTAAGTTAAGTACATTACTAGAAATATGATTTGACTACGACATACGGGTCGATTAAATGATTAAAAAGAACAACCTAGTAGAACCCTTCTTTGAAAAGCACTCACACTTGGCTACCAGGAGAGATTTATTACCTTGAGGTCATGTTCCTGGTGAAGCTCAGCAAGGACATTCATGATGGCCATAGTCCAGGGATTCTGGGGCCTGAAAACCTGTAAAACCAGAGGCACATCATACAGTGAAATCAGATCTATGTTCTGTTTTCATCCAACTGTGCAACAGGTCACTTGACAAGCTTAAAACTTGGCAGACGACTTTCTCAGGGCACTGGTGTGTGCTCACTTTGACATTATTTGGATAAAAGATGCAAGATATATATATATATGGCGCTTGAAGAGCCACTTCTGCCCCCACACACAAAAATGTAGGCACATATTAAAGCAGGTACTAAACTAGTAGCAAAAATTACAATTCTACATAGGATGCGAATGTCTTTCAGTGTGTTACTCACCATGCTGCGTAGACTTGACTCCAAAACTTTGGCCACAAAGGGAACCACGTACAGCAACTCCTGCTGACCTTTCACATAGGCTTCCAGTAGCAAAGACTTGACTTCCAGGTCCTGGGGAGAGAAGGAAAATTAATTTAGCCCACAACACAAAACTTGTGAAAGGAATCCACCATATGAGGATACAAAAAAGAAAAGTAACTTGTTTCAAGTTCTTACTGTATAGAGGATAGGCTTGTTTTTGGCCAGTGTAATCATGCCCAGCCAGTGGCCCAGGTTCTTCAGCAGAGAGCGATCAGAGAAATTGGCAGCAGCTTTGTCTGACGTCAAGAGCACCTGCAGAAAAAGACAGCAGGAAAATGTCAGAATTTCAAAGAAAAATAAGGTTATTTCAGGATTTTGTGTAATGGAGTCTTTGTTGTTCTTTGATTTGTCTAAGAGCTTAAAAACAAAAATTGTGTAGAGTCCAATTTTACCTTGATGTTTCTGTAAGTCTCGTTGAGAACCATCTTGACAAACTCTGGGTTCTTGAGAGTGTCCAGGAAGTTGGAGTAGAGACTATGGAAGTTGGGCTCAATGCTGACACGCTTCATCACCAGGTACTGAGACACCCACGGCATAAACTCCTCCTTCACAGTCTCTTTCAACTCCTCAACCTGAGGAAGTACATAGTTTTTTTTAAAAAAACAGATTCAACTACTCTGGCTCTGGGGATAGAATAATCTTTTTTTTAGCCTTTTTTTATTTTTACCTTCTGTGTCATGTTGGACTGAGAAAGGTTGTTAAAGATGAACGCTATCTTCTCCTGAACATTCTCTGGAGGCTCCACAATCCTTTCCGTTTGGTCAGTGGCCACCAGCAGGGTGTCAATGTTGGTAGTGTTAATGGAAGGCTGCAGATTAGGGAAAAGGACAATTAGACCTTTTATTCAAGCAAAAAACAAACATCTTTATTCCCAATGCCCCAATTAAGAAAATGCACACAAGCACAAACTCACAGGTACATCCTTCTTGAAGGTGCTGGGTGTTGGTCTTGTGATGGTGGAGGTCTTGGCTACTGTGGTTGTCGTGGTGGTGGTGGTGACGAGGGTGCTGGGCTGACCAGGCTGCGGCGCTTTGGGACCCACGGGTTGATGCGACTGGGACTGCACCTGTGCCAAAGCCAGGCTTCCAGGCGTAGTGATGGACCCTTGCATCTTCACCGGAGGGTCCCGTGACTGTTGGCCATACTCGATATACTGCACACACAGGATATTGAAAGGAGCAGAGCGGCAGAATTAATGCGTCTGTTTATGGGATTTGTTTCGTTAAGTCAGAGCCAGGACCAATTGAGATTAAAGGAACTGAATGCAAGAAATTTCTTGTACCAAGCCATAATGACCATGTCAGAGAGTAAGGACAATGTTAATTTCATACAGCGAGTTCATTCACAATTCAAATCTAAATTTGCAGCTGCTAAGCCATCCACCAAATTACACAGCCACTCACAATTTGGACACACGGGTTTGGCAGAAAACATGCAAAACATTACCAAACATAAAAGGCCTTGAATTTCAATGGACTGTAAAATAAAAGTCAGCTTGTTACCTTCCATCAGTTGTTGCTCATAGGAAACTTGGACTTTTTAAGGTAATGACAGTGAATATAATGGTAATATACAGTGGTGTGAGGAGTCAACAGCAAAGCACTGCTGCATTGCTTCTATAATTTAGCGCTAAATGCTCTTGGTAGCTTCTTGCAGACAACCGAGTGTAGGCCATCTCTGCATCGTTGGCCGTCATCTTACCAGACTTAGCAGGGCTGGCTCATTGAAAAACAGGACGTGGACGTGCACTTATTCAATTGCACACCCATTTTTAAAACGCGTGGCTGCAGTTTTTACATACCTTACATATAGCCCCTTTAAAACTGCAGATGGAAGATAAATTAACAAAATCTTATTACCTCTTGTAAATGGTGGGGGAACTGCAAGAAGTGGGCAATTGAAGCCAGGTGCTGACAATACTGTGGGTAGTCCTTTAGTCTACAAATACAAGATATGTTAGCGTGACACAATAAAACACAATTGCACTTAAACATCATTTTGCAGGGAAGAAAAAATAAATATGTCAATACCTGTTCTTGAACTTATCTAGGGCCGCAATTCCAAAGTAATACATTTTTGATCCAAAGGGTTTTCTTAAGGCTTCGAGGACGTATCGCAGAGCCAAACCTAGGGCCATGTAGGTGACGAGACCCTTCTCAATAATTCCACCAAAAAGGCAGGCAGTGATGTGCAGCTCCTTGTCTGGGTACTGGGGGAAGAACCGGTATTCCTCAAACAAATTCCTCAGCATGCAATTGAACACCTCTCGTTCCCGCTTAATGGATGAATCCTTGAACCGCTGCAGCATCTCCAATACCTAGAAGATATAGTAGAGTGAGATGAGATTAAACCATCAACAGACACTGATAATTATTTTAATATCATGTACAAAGTTGGGTTTTCACTACGTACTTCATCGACGGACATAGTTGGGTGAGGTGGGTGGTTGTAGATGCGTTGGAAGTAACTGTTTGCTTCGTCGTCTATCTCCTTACTAAAGTGCTGGTTTGCCTCTGGCCACACCTGAGAAAGATCAGCTGTGAAAAAAGAAAACAACTTGTTAGGTTTCCATTTCAACAACACCAAGGCGAGCAAAAAGGTTTCTACATGATCGAGTCAGGTTCGAGATCTTTTTGTTGCTCAAAAAAACAAATCATATATTCAAGTGGGGCTGTCAGCAAAAGCAGACAAGGAATGGAAGACTGATCTGCATTTCCTCTATGATTAACTGTTTTTTTTCAATTTGTAAGCCATAAAGGACACAGAATGTTCCCAAAATGTTGAAATAAGGTCTTAAAAGTTCCTTCAAGAGTAAAGATCTTATTGTGATAATTAGAAATGAATCTGCAAATCAAAAAAAGGAGAGGAAACACAGTGCTGAGCAGAGCAGAGGGCAGGGCTCTCAGTCAGACCACTACCACCACCACCACTTACAGGCCTTCATCTTACTCTGCTGAAAGGTCGGTGGATTCAGGCCGGGTGTGCTCATCTTCCTGGTGCCAAAGGGGTCAGTGCTGACTGTTGGCATTCCCAGGCTGGAGCCAATACCAGAGACCAATGGACCTACAAGTAACAAAACATCAATCATTTCAATGCACACCACGATGGGGCTTATGATCAGTGCAAATTAAACGTTAAATTTGTTGTCAGATTACATGTGCTTTTAATGTTTATATTATTTCTATATATACTGTACATATGATTGCAGTAACTGACTTAATGTTTCTATCAGCCATAGATAAAACGACCTCTTGTTCCCTCACCTTTCATACGCTACATCCATACAACTACATTTTTGTTCAAAGTTGTGCAAACTGTTGGCTCTCTCCGTTTTAATTTAAACAGGCAAAAACAGAGACCGTACGATTGCTTCTCATAAACTGCAACTTGACAGTTAAGGATTAAGGGGGCTTTTCATTCACAGCTGCTTCTCAGTTTCACGTTACTGTCAGTGAAATAATACCGTTTCTCGTCAGCCGTGCTAACTGAAACTAAGGAAATAACTGCAGTGGAGGAGAGAAACCTCCCGCTTTACGCCAGCATGTCATTGCCCAGTGAACCTGATCATTCATGCGTTATATAGTTTAAGTGCACTTTGAATACGTCTTCACTTCCCAGTCTCATCTTCTCAGTCTAATTCTCTCCTTTCCTCAGTGTCGTAGTATGGACACAGATTACTCCTTATACAAAGCTGAACCACAAATCTGTGCGTAATTGTGCGAATTATTTTAAAACTGGTTTTAAATGGATATTTTAATTATTAATTTAATGTTAAATGTTCCAGATGAACTTTTCACTGAGGCAAAAGACAGCTGCCATTGTGCAGTACAATTTCCTTATGAATGTGTGTTTGACTTGAAAGAAGACAATAAAAAAAGCATCGTACCAGAGTCCATACCAGGAAGCTGCGAGGACAGGCTGCCAATGCCCCCAAACGGGGTGCTGGGGTTTGGGTTTGTGAGTGGTGGAAAAGCCTTTGCTGGAGACTGGGGATTACTAAAAGCTGAACTCAGTGAGGTTGGGAAACCCTGCATGCTCTGAGTGTGGGAGGTGGCAGTGCCCCCCAAATTCAAGGAACTCATGCCGGACAGAGGGTCCATCTGAAGGAGAAGCAGTTAATGTCATCAGTAAGAGTCTCTGGTACAGATTTGACAATGTTTACGCATCAGACTCCCCTCCAATACATTCAAAAGCAACTACAGAGGTTCCCACATTAAGATACCTGTACAGGTGAAATGGCATCCAGGCTGCTGGTGCTGGGGGCACGACCCTTCGGCATCACTCCTGGTGGCGGCTGTCGAGCTTTGTTCATCACATTGCTGCAGTTGGCAACCATGGTCAGGATCGTCTCCGACAACTCCTGGGACACACTCCTGAGGTAGAAGTAGTAAAATTGTAAGTTTAAAAACAACTATGCCAATAAAAACACTAACCCTATAGTAAAAATGTAACCCATCAAAGAAATATAAAAACTCTCCAGACCCAGGATTGTTAGTATATCCTCAAACTTAAATCAGATTAAGACAGTCACAGAATTGCATGCAAAAGGCAAAACTCACCCAGCACATGACTGCAGACATATCAGCATGGTGGCCAAGGTCTCTGGCGGCAGCTGGGCACTTTTGGGCTGGTCCTTGTCTGGGGCCAGACCCCCCATAATGGACGGGCAGCGCCTCTTCAGGAATGTTACACACGCTTGGATAAAAGGTTCCTGGCACACATACAAGACACAAGATTATTGTCATACACTGTTTTTTCCATTAAGAAAATAAAAGTGTTCATGTGTGGGAATAACACAATATTACGAATGAAATCAACATACCCCATGCTCTCTGATTTTGTCATTCAGCCATTTATCAAGTTTGAGGTATTCACGGCGAGAGGCGAGTGCAGCGAGGTCAATAACAAAGGCAAACGGCGTACCATTCAGCAGCATCGATAAAGACTGGAGGGGAAAAATACACACATTAAGTACGCTGAAAAAAAAAACATATCTACATTTAATGAGTTCAACATTTCCACTTTATGACTTCTTTTAAAATTCAATTCTACTTTAGGCTCAGAGGTGAAACTGCAGAAAGTCCAGGAGCCTGTATGTAAACTCCTGAGTTCCATCTGTTCTGACAATAGTTTGACACAATACTATTTTTTAGTTACCTTCAAGTCCTGGGCCACATCCAGGATGCGTGACAGCTTGGCTTGGTCATACTGCTCCCCTCTCATGTACCACTCTGCCATTGAGTGCATTATGAGCTGACGGATAGAGGGAGATTGTCCCTGGAAAACGATGAATGAGGTTTAAACAATTATTTGACTTTACCAAAACACACAAAACTCAATGAGCAAATAATAACAAGAATAGGCCACTGAAGGAAAAACAAAAGGAAACTTTGTCATTGACTTGAGTTCCAACGAGCATTAAACAGTAAGACAGACTCCAACACCAACCTGTCCATGCCAGGCGTAGTGCAGGATAATGGCAGAGTTGGGGTGATTGCCCAGGAAGATGGGCATTAGGGTTGAGATGAGCTCATGGCGCAGTGTGTGCCAGGATGTGGAGATCTGCAGTAAGGCCAACACCAACATGTCTGGGCAGTGTTTGATCGGGAAGCTGAACAGCTGCTTCACCTGCTCGTACTGTCCCACCTCAGAGAGTCGAAGCAGGCTCTCCACCAGGTCCAGGCTTTTCCTGTGAGGAGTCAATGATGCTCACATTCATCTCAACATGACGACACAAAACTGTGTGAATTCATAGAGGTATTGAGAGTTACTGAGAAGTTAGTGGGTCAATGCTTGGGCGGTCACTATTTCCCTCATAAGAACATTTGTTAGAACTCAAATATGCAGATTAGAGGCAAGACGGACCCATCTGAAGTCATTACAGACACAGAGGGTAACATGAAACATGTCTCGATACTACTAGTACAGTGGTCAGGTAAAAAGCTCCATACCAGGTGGCAATCTCCCGGTTGTCGTCCTCTGGTGGGGCCTTCAGGATGTCGGTGGCCACTGTGTGGCAGGCGTAATCGGCAAAACAGAACATTTCTGGGTTCATCAGGGAGTGCTGAATGAATGACAGCTGATAAAAGGAACAAAACGAACGTTTAGCAGAGTACTCATCCACCATAACCACTGAAACATAACAAAAATCTGGTGCAGATGTTGGTTGGTTACCTGTCCCTCTGCGTGCTTCCATGGCCGATAGATGAGATCGACGGGGAAGACCTCGATGCCCAGTCCCCTCTGAATGCCATACACCACTATTTGCAGTCCTTTACTGTCCCGGATTATAAAGCCCGGGTGGTCCAGTTCATACGTCACCTCTTTGAAGTTCAAGTTGGGATTCTGAAGAACAAAAACAGCCAGGGTTATAACTGCAACATGAGTGACTATTTTAACCTCTATGGTTCGGTCTCGTGCGTCGGCTTACCACTTCTTTGACGACGTCAATCAGAACCTCAACATTCCATGTGTGAACCTGCGAGCCATCGTTTTTATCCTTGCCATCACTCCAGATGCCACTTCCTGGAGCAGAGATGGACTGAAAGAGGGAAAAACCACAAAAAATGTAAGCCCTGATGTATTCACATGTCAAGACATAATAAACCAGCAGACTCACAACAGCAATAACCTTTATATTAAATATAAAAACTATCATCACCTGTAGTGGGATACCATCTGTCAGGCCAGAGTGGGTACGAGCCATCATGCCCAGGACCCTGGCTACCTGGATGGCTGTCACCTCCCTCACCCCATACTGCAGGATAATATTTCTGCACTCGTCCACACTGAAAAGAGAGAAAAAAAGGACAAACGTCAGTGGTGAAAATGTTGCCATTAAAGAAGATAATTTAAAAATAAAGTCAATTTGTTCACCTAGCACAGAAGCCATAGCCAACTTCTTGCATGAACTCTGCAAGAGAACTCTCCATCATGGTCTTAGCTAACTCCCCTGAGTCTGGTAGAATCCTGTCCATGAGAATGTCCCGTTTTTCAGGGTACAGCAGTGGTGCGAGCACCACAGGGCAGCGCTCCTGGGGGAAATCTGAAACAACACACAACGAAAAATCAACAAATGTGGCACAGCAACAGTGGAGAAAATATAGGGCAGAAGTTCTATTCAGGCCGACAGAGCCATGTGTGTTTGAATACCTCGGCAAAGTGTCTTGAGGAAGGCGTCAATCTGCTCCTGGCCTACCCCACTGGCTCCCTTCTGGCCAAACAGTAGATGGGAGAGCAGTAGGTGCAAGACCTCTATGGCAATGTCTTGGAAGCCACCTTCCTGGTTTCCTCCAAGATCAGCGTCGACGTAAGACCGCAAGAGATCTGGAAGCTTCTGCTTGATGAACTGTGCAGCTGAGAGACATGAAAAGAACTTTTTAAAATTTCTTTTCTTTCTTTAAATTCAGAGACACCAGGGACGACGCAGACAACTCCATGTTACATAAACACACAAAAATGTGTTCATGACAAACTTAAACCTCTCTCTGGTTTGTGCAAACTTTCTGCAATTTATCTGCTATGTTATGTTCGGAACGCTCAACACACATTTGGAACTTTATAAAAATTCACGACAATTCCGACGGCTACTGATTAGAACATTGAGAACAATTTGAAAATTGTATGGACGACTTAAAATTCAGGTCAGGTTTGGTACAGGTTGAATTACAGTATTTCAGACTCAAATTACTTACCAAAGCCACGGAGGTCTGTGTTGCTGGAATTGAGCAAAGCAAGTCCAAATATCACCTGGGAAACAAACAAATGCATTTTAAGGAACTATACTATACTATCATTTGTTTGCAGTAATCATTTTTTAGCTGCCAGATGAAATTATTGTTGGTCAGTTCAATCTCACCTCTTGGACCTTGCTGAGTTTAAGAACTTTACTCAGTTGAGTGAATAGGTGGGCCGACGGCTTCAAACTCTGAAAGACAATTTATGAAATGTAACTCCTCATATTTCTTATTCATTCACATAAAAATTTTACATTTCTCTTTGCTACTTTTTTAAAAATTAACAAAAACATAAACATTAATTATACATATAAAGCACCCTGTTGATGAAACTGACATTCAGTCGCTTACCTTCTGATAGTGCAGGGGATTGTCAATGGCGTAGCACAAAGTAGAGATAAAGTTTGGCTTTGATATCAGCGACACACACTCCTGGATCAGAAACTGTGTCTTGGGCAAGTTGAAAAGCAAAACGTACCGAAGAGAAAAGAATAGAGAGAACAGAGGCAGGTGAACAGCAGAATAAGCCTCCAATGACAATCAATGTAAAATCTGGAATAGTGAAGCACGTCTGTCCAAAAAATCCTACGAGAGTACTTGGGGAAGAAATATGGACTGTATATCAAAGAATCTGCCCATTTAATTAAGCAAAACACATCCATTATGAAACACAGGTTTCACTTCTCTTAAAAAAGGAAACGGCTGGCATTTGCAAGTGAGGTTTTTTGCTCACAAACCGAAAGCTGACTTTTTAATTTCCCTGACTTTTAAATGCACCATGTTCACAGACATCAGAGGAAAGTATAAGGATAAAAGCCAATTTATCATAACAGTCACTTTTTAAAGATGTGCTGTCTGAACATGTCAGATATCCAATGCACTTACACATTGTAAGGCAGAATGTAACACCAGTTATCGCAGAGGGGGGACGATGATGCAGGATTCACAGTGTTCGGCTTCATTGTTCACAAAACAAAACTAGTCGAGTAACAAAAAAGTGGATAAACAGTACAATAGGTTGGCTATAGTGCAGCTTTCTTTGAAGCAGGCTTGACATGACCTTTATTTCTAATTAACTGCATTCGATATGAATTAAAGGTCATATTTACTGCCGCTCTATCCACTGCTCCTAGGAGACAAGTATGGCAGGTTCAAGCCTAACCCACAAGAACTTTAGTTCAAGCCTAACCCACCAGAACTTTAGTCTTACAGTGTTTTTCTTTTTTGTTCTAAAATATGTTTTCCCTAAATATGGCACCATTTCAAAAAATGTCCTTTCATACACACTGTAGTATATGTAGCACTGTAACACTGCCACACAAACGTCCCAAAAATGGAGAAGAGCATGTGCATAAAGCTTATGTGCAATACACAAACGATGTATACAATTACAGAAACGGGCACAAATTGGACCAATGCAAGTTAAAAATATACACAAACTTTTGCAGATTCTGCACGTCTTTCTTACTTACAGGCCTTTAGTGCTCTTAGTGATATCAGTGTTGATATAATGTCAAGATTTGCATAGTTTCAGGATACTCTACACAGCCACCTTTGTTGCCATCTGAACATGTGTTACTTTTAAGACAATATGTAAACATGTTTAGTGACAAAGAAAATTCTGTAGCTGAAGTCTTTTTTTCATACTTTTTCAAGAGTTTTACTGCAAGTAAAAAAATTATATATATATTTATATCCAAGTGTTTCTCATCAAAAATTTACCTGGTGAAAGTCCTTGCCACTGCTTTTACCATCGCCACTGAAATCCACATGGGAGAAGAGACAGCGTAGTAGATGCCTGTCTGCCTCAGGACCGTGACGATTTACAATCTGGGAGAGCACAGGGGAAAAACACCAGAACATGATGACACATGAGGACATTTCCAGAAACGTCCATGTCAATAAACCAGAAGCTCTCTGACAAAAAAAGGACACTCAATTGACGTGTTTGCACTTACATGTTGTATTTCTTGCTGGCTGGCTCGATAGTTTTTCTTCGTTAAATTGTCCACCAGATAGCTGATTTGAGACAAAGCCAGCGAGAGCGAATCAAGATTCATTGCTGGTTGGGGCGGAAGCAGGCGGCCGAGCACGGCGCAAAATCACCATTATTCCCCTTTAGTCACTTCAGTGATAGGTTACTTCTGCCCCCCCCCCCAAAAGGTGAAAAAGTGTCGTGTTCCAAATGAGTTTTCCCGATCAGTGTCACCCAGTGATAGGTAGAGTCCTTCAGTTTAAAATCAAGTTCAGCATCTGTAATGAGAAGACAAAAGTATTTTACACATTTAACAATAGAAACAAATTAGGAATCTTTCTTAATTGCACTTAACCTGTTGTGGTCCTACACTCAATCTGGACAATATTTACTTTAGAACATATGTTTGGTGTGGAGTGAATTGTATTTAAATGCCTGCTGCCCAAAGATTTATTTCCAGACCAGGGTGAATATTTTCCTCAACTTAACGCATAATTATGGTGATTTTAGTTGTATTATATGAACTGTACTTAAGCCTGCACTAGGCCTCGCCTATATCCGAAAACTTGAACTACACACAGATTGAAAGCTAGTTTACCGAGCTAACAAACTCTACTAACTAACAAAAAATTGCCTCGACCACCACAATTCAATCCATCAATACAACAACACGCAACACTACCCGAAGCAGATCCGGGTGTTTAACGTCTAACGTACGGACTGAAAAATAACTCATAGAGACAAAGAGCAAGATGACTCAAGTTAGCAAATGCTGGCGACTGAATGCTCTTTAAAACACAAACGTGTACTAGTGTTTAGACGTTGTCTCGGCCACACAGCTCGGTTACACGTGGCTACGTTATTTGCCCGTCGACATAAAACACAGAACAATTCGAAAGCAAAAACTCCGATAGCAAGCGGGACCATTAGGCTAACTACTTTAGCTAGCATCACCATGACGCTAGTAAACATTTGCTAGAGGGAAGTTTCAGTCAACGTTAGCCAACTCGTCCACTGACACCAACAGCCACAGTTACATCTACTTTAGCATAATCCTAGACTTCAGTCTACTATGATAGCTCTAGCAAAGGGCAAAAAATACCAACTAGCAAAAGCTAACCTCTGAATTCTTACCAACTCCGTGTAAGCTACATGCTACTGCTACCAAATTAGATTTTTTTTTCTCCCGCACGAAGCTATCGTTAGCAACTTCTCGCGCGAGCGTCTATGAATGGCAATAGCGAGCAAACGTTGACTTGTCTATCAAATTAAATAGGCATGAGACTTTGTTAAACGACGATTAATAACCTCGAATCCGCCACACATGTCTCTGCCGTGGACACACAGGCCGCAGCTACTGCGGATGGAGCTCCTTTGCGCGTTCGTGCCAGCTAACATTAGCATTAACCCTTGTTAGCTCACTCTTTCGGGACGGGCTCCGGCTAATTTATGGAATCGCTAGCACTGTAGTTGCACATTATGTCTCCGGTGACGACCGGAAATGTTACTCCCGGGCCACTGTCAATGCTACGCCAAACGACAAATTCACTGATTTATAGTTCGGCTGCGGAAAATGTGCTGTAGCCGACTATAAATGTGCCCACATTCAGAATTATTACTTTCCCTATGGTGCCGCTATGACAGCTGCTCTTCAGCAAATACTCGTAGCCCTGGCTGGTGGCTAACGGCAATGCCCCGTGTCAATATAACTGCTTATGTGTGGCATAAGAAAACCTGTCGACGGCTGTTTATTGAGTACAGGTTCGAGATCTCACCGTGCTTCCAAGAAAGTAATTCAGATGTTCATCCCTTCTTGTTTCGCACGGCAAACTTGACGAAACAGTAAGGTCGCTGTGCCTTCACTTGTGTTTGATTTTTCAAAATAAAATGGCGACTGTCACCGCCGCGGCGCGCTCACGCCTCGGGACGAGTGCGCGAGCTTATCCGCGCGACACAGTTGGCGCGCGCTCGCCGGCAGGCACCTGGAGGATTTGTGTGACTTTTTTTTTTGTTTTGGGCTGAAATCTAAAACTGACCTTTGTACGTGCAAATCGACGGCTTACATCTGTGAAACGTGAGTGAGGAGACATCAGAGGCAGGGGTTGGAATAAATTAAGAAATATCTTAAATACTTTAAGGATGAGTAAAAATTGAATTGGATTGGAAAATTGGATTGGATCAAAATAAAAGTGCTAGATTAAAATGTAAACAGCATGGGAGATAAAAGGCCACTCACTCAGTTTCTTACGGTGTTACAAAGGTGAACACTTATTTAAGAATAATCCTGAAACTAACATTACAAGTAGGAATGCACCAATAACAAGGCATGACTGGTGAAATGTACATGATCCTTACTGAAGTCAGTATTGTGTGCATGGATGTTGGACCCCTCGGGTAAAATGTCCACCACTGCCTCTGAGGAGAGCGTAGCTTCATTAAAAACCAAGTATGACGATCCAGAACAGAGACTACTTGTCATGTACATTCACTGGAGGCTTGTTGTTTTTGTTATCGTGCAAACCTCAGCGATGATGCTTTAACTATACCCACAAGGTTGTGTCCTTGACTTCAAAGTCGACATAGATTCAAAGATGATGCAATGTTACCAATCAGCAGCGACAGTGAAACTGTGGAGGTCCTCTCATCTTTAGGACACTGAAAACATCTCTGAACTGGACTTCACCACACACGTCTTTATCGGGAGATCATTTGAGAAAGTATGGAGAGGTGGGGCCTCCATGGATCAGACTGGTTCTTCCAGCTCTACCCTCAGACGCTCGATCACACTGAAATCTCCTGAGCCTGCCTGTGAAGACTCGTGCACCGTGTATTCAGATAGTCTATGCTAAGTGTTAAAACCATCTCTCGACTGTGTAAGAACCACCTCAGATGGAATTTGTAAGCATGTCTGATCAGATTCTGATCTTCCTGACCGACTGCTTTCGGTCACAGGTATTCCCCAATAAATGCAGGTACATAAACACAAAAACATAAAAACTCTTATAATCAAAACAAGAAAATACGTATTTGGTGAAATGTACAGGTAGGTAGTCAGAATTTTGCACATCAACATACTCTGCGTGTCCACTGGCGGAGCCACCCCACTCACACACACACAGATTTTTACACTTCAGTGGGAGCCAAAGTTTGCATTTGTCGCTGTTCGTCAACATTTTAACGTAAACCCTCTGGTATGAAGCCACGTATTTAATAAAAATTTGTTTTACCATTTTGTCAGCACGCTTGGATCCACTTGGAAGTATTTGTATGCCATGAAATTTAAACATAAATGTGACGAGGAGAATCTCAGTATGTTTTACAGGGACTTTTTTCAGTTTTGTTCTACTATAGTAGCCTCTTTTGTGGGATTTGTGGCCCTGGGAACTGTGATTCTGGACTACCTTTAGAAGATAACAGAGGCAAAACAATATCATAACAGTTCAGGGACACCTTGGAGATAATCTGACTCTGTTGTCCAACCATCTCAATCCACTCTGGGAGGGATTAAGAAATCCTTACCTGTTTTTTCCTGCTTCTGACACACTGACTAACTCTTCACTCACTTGAAGTGTTTTGGCAAACTAACCATAAAAAGTGAAATTGAAATAGATTTTCAACACTTTTCAACAAACAAATGAACATCTGCACACAAGATAAAAAAAGGGATATAGACAGTGAAAAAGAATAACCCACTGATGGTTACACACACACAAAGAGACGCACGCAATTCAAAATGTACCCAGTGATGGAGACACGGAATAAACCGGCTTGCCAGTCAATAAACTCACACAACATATAGTTATGACGTTTGCGGATAGACAAAGAGAAGCTCTGTGTCTTTTTGGGGAGTGGAAATGTCACCAGGTGGTAAAGTTTGCTTTCACAAACCACAATTCGTCTATTTACATAAAGACATGTAAAGAAGAATCTAAAAAAAGACACTGTAAACATGACACACAGTGTTACAGCGCCCTCAGTTGTGAGAGAAAGCAAATTAGAAATGAATGTTGTAACCAAAGTTATTTATGCGCAGAAGTCAAAAGACCATTTTTATTTAATGTTTGTTCATAAAAAGGATCCAAGCGAACCTTGAACTGTGATTTTTTTCCAAATTTCACAAATTTACACCCTAACCCAATTTCACAATTTTTATTAAAAAAAAAAAAAAAAAATCAGTACTTTTTGTTAAAGTGGTGAAAATGAAACCTTTTCAACAGATTGCTATAGATCGTGCTGAAGGATATAAGATACTTTATATTGCACAGTCTTATCGCCTATGTACGTTTTAACATTGAAATATGAAAATACTTGTTTTAATACTCTTATTTGTCTTGACAGATTTTAAAGTGCTATTGTGTGCTTTGAATTCCATCCGAAAACCAATGAAATGTATTGACTAAATCTAAGAATTTGGAAAAGTTCAAATACATTATGTGTTATGTAGAATTCTAACATGTTAATACAGAATTGGTGTGGTAATAACCATAATTGTCTGCCACCAGCATGTTTAAAGCCCATGAAACCTGTCATCAAAGGCAACGCGGAGTTGATGTCATTCGTTTTATTTTATTCCACTGTTGAGCCGAAAGAAAAAAGGATATAAGATACTATATTGCACATTCTTATCGCTTCTGTATGTACATTTTAACATAGCAATGGAAGAAAAGGCAGTCTAAATGCTCTAAGGGTTAAATATCAAAATAAACAAGTGTATACTTGTTTTTAATACTCTTATTTGTCACATTTTATGTTTAAGTGCAATTGTGTTCTTTTAATTAGATCAACAACTAACGATTATTTCCATAATCGCTGAATGCCAACTCTTTCTAATCTCGGAATGTGAATATTTTCTAATCTCAGAGTATTCATTTTGTG
Source organism: Solea senegalensis (assembly GCF_019176455.1). Taxonomy (NCBI): domain Eukaryota; kingdom Metazoa; phylum Chordata; class Actinopteri; order Pleuronectiformes; family Soleidae; genus Solea; species Solea senegalensis. The sequence continues at coordinate 1,737,737 of NC_058030.1, forward strand.
GACAAAAGAATACTCGATGTATCGAGAAAATAATCGACAGATTACTCAATTCCAATAATCGTTAGTTGCAGCCCAGACGAGGAGAGTTGACGTCATTCCAATTGTATTCCACTCCAGTAGGTGGCAGCATTGCCCTGCTTAGCGCAGTAATCGACAGAGGAGCTCCTCCCTCTTTCTTCTTCTTCGCCTGTAGTGGAGGAACTGGTTGTGTTGAAACGACTGTTGAAAAAAGAAAAAGAACACATTTTTCGGGGTTTAGTGAAAGTTTAATCGCAGACATTATGTCGTCGTGGGCGAATTCTTCCCCAGCTGCTCGGCGGGCTTCGGCGAACCCAAACGGAAGGTAAGTAAGAACCGCACCGCGCCGAAACCTGGCTTCCATGTAATGTAGCATTAGCAGCTAGCAGGCTAGGCAGCAGCACCCAACACTGTTAAACAACAGCGCTGGTTCCACCGACACTTTTGTTTTAACTCTCCTCCCCAAAAACGAGCTCAGTAAAAATAGACGTGATTACAGGCGCTGAAAAAGTCTCATTGTGATGTTCAGTGCCCAGCAACTACGTCTGCACCGGAGAACGGCTCCATACCCCGGCAGAGGAGAAGAGAGGACCGAAGAGCTCAAAGATGTTCTGGACAGGTACAGACGTGTGCAAGTGATGGGACAATATGCGATATTGTCGTGATAAAAAACACTAAGAACCAGTTAATCGTTGCGATAAACGTTTGAATGTCTTGTGAGTGACTTGGAAATCACGTAGAACTGCATTTTATTTATGTATATATATATATATATATATATATATATATATATATATATATATATATATATACACACACACACACACACACACATTTTCCTCATCACAATAATATCATGGAGGGCAATTATTTTGTTCGGGATAATTGTGGGAAATTCTTATGATTAGTAGCAAACATTTTAAAAGGGTTTCTTGGTACTGTGTTTTCAAAAGCCGCAACTATTGATTATTTTCTCGATTAATCAGTGATCGTTTGGTGCATACAATGTCAGAAAACATTAAATAAAATGTTCATCAGTGTTTGTCAAACCTGGAAATAATGAGGTTCTCAAATGTAACTCAACGTTTTAACTGATAAAAATCAAAATATTAATATTTATTTAGTAATTGATTCATAATCGAGTAATTATTTCAGCATTCTTATTACTTGTGCATGACTTTAAAATCCTGTAGAAGTGTTTTATATGTGTACAGATATATATATATATGTATATATGAAACACTTTCCTCATCACAATAATATATTGAATTGCAATTATTTCGGTGGCAATCGTGGCAGGAAATTCTTATGATTAGTACCACACATTTTGAAGGAGTTTCTTGGTGCTGTGTTTTCAATGATCATAAATTTTATATTTATGGATGGGACAATATATGATATTATCATGTATTGTGACAAAAAATCCCTTCAATAAGTTAACTGTGGTGATTTTCTATTGTCGTGAATCGTGATATTGCTAATGTATGTTAAAATATACTCAGAACTCAATGTATCGGATGGAAAAAAAATATCTGGCCTTTTATTATACATAATATAAGTAATTTTCTTAACAGTGTGCTCTTGTGATATTAAATTTCAGTCTTAATGCATGGGAAATGATGTCGGTATTTGTTGTTATTGGTCCTTTTTAATATGCCTGTGCTGTTTTTGCTACTTATCTTCCAGTTATGAAGAACTAGAGCAAATGCAAAGTGTGACGTTTGAGGCGTTCAAGCAAAAGCCAAATGGTGAGACTCCGTAACACATCGCTGTTATTTTTGTGTGTTTTTATTGACACAAGCCACTCGCAAGAGGGACGCACGTTTCAAGCAGGAATTCTCGTCAACATTTTTTACAGTTATTCTCAGTCATTGAGTCATAGTCTGAGCTGTCAGAGAGGAAATCCTCCTCCTCCTAATTTTACAGCACAAAATCACAGGTTTAAAAGTAAAGAAACATGTAAACATACAATGGCTCCATGAATCCAGTAGCGTTCAGACATAAACTCAAAGATAAAGGAGGCCTGTCAATAATGTCACACTTTATTCAAACTCGTAAAATATTAATTGAGCTTTTATAATCAATGGAATAAATAAATAATCAAGTCAAACCCCTAATTCAAATACCTGTCTTTATGTAATCATAAAACATCAGTGTGAAATGTTTTGCTTTGTGATTGTGCTTTTTTAAAATGACATTAATTATTTGTTAAATTTGTGGAATTACACTTTTGGTGACCTGTTGCATGTATTTAATATTTACTTTATATATTATTTTTTAATTGAAAATAATGTAAGTAATTGCACTGCAGTGCATTCATTCCTGGTTATTATTAAACTAGAGCTACACTCTAGAGATGCACAGTATGTGATATAGTCCTGTTGTGTGTCAGTATCGCATTGAATATCGTCAAAAAGTCCACTGTCGTTCATCCCTAGTAAATATGCCTTTTTATTTTGTGCAAAATGAATAAACATAAAGATAACAATTGAAGAGGGCACTTGTACGGAAGTAAATGTTTAGACATCAGTCCTATTCAGAAGATCTTGGGACGTCTGCCGATATTGGATAAAACATACTGATATTGTGCGTTGTCCAAAAACAACCATATTGCTCTACCTCTAATACTCCATTCCACAAATGCACCATCAACATTTTTCATAACTGCATTTTCCCCCTGTCTCTCTTATATTTCTGACCTTTTTTCGTTGTTTCCCAAACTCAGTTCCCTCCCTCCAACCCTCAACGAAGACCGAGAGCTGCACTCCCGCAGACAGACGTAAAGCTCTGTATCAGAAGTTCTACAGACAAGTGCAGGAGGAGAGGAAGCCGCCCGACTGTGTGGTCCTCTCTGTTACCAACCAGTGCCTGTGAGTACATGAGAAAACAACATGGATTTACCAGCTGTAGACTTCTTGCACGCAGGGGTTTCATATTTAAGAGTTGTTTGACAGCAAGATGAGACCAGGGCATGTTGGACGTTTAAATTTGAAAGGTACGTGTAAAGGTGGGAGCCCTTATTGATCCCAATCCTCTGGTTTTACTGGCATTTGTGGTGGGAAGAGCCAGAAACCAAGACATGAGGTTGAAGGAAATGCCTGTAGAGCTCACAGACCAGGTTTAGTAAATGCTAGGAATACATATATGTATATATATATATATATATATATATATATGTATATGTATATATATATATATATATATGTATGTATATATATATATATATATATATATATATATATATATATATACACATATATGTGTATATATATATATATATATAATATATAACATATATGTGTATATATATATATATATATATATACATTTACATTTATATACATACAATTGTCAGAATGGAACAACTAGGTCTCTTCCTGAGTCATAAAACCTGACGTTGAAGCAAAACATGTAAGCGCTGGTTTCATCACACCAGAATATCTTGTTTCTCACAGTCTTTCAACCCCCAAATTTTCTTTACAACCCTCATCTTGAAGCCAGGGTCTGTGTTTGCGTTAGGTATGCTCACTCGACGTCTTTCTGTCATGACAACAAGAAAGATAAGTCCTGTCACTTCATGTTAATGTATGGGTTTTTAAAACGTCTGTGTCTCTCATCCCTTTACAGCAATATAATAACCAAACAACTCACGCCTTTCCTTTAATATTCCTGAATATTAGGCACGGCTCAATGAAAATTCCACTCACACCAGATCCACATTTCACCCACTTCATTAAATGTGCATTTTTCCTCCGCTACCAGGTTTGGCAAAACTAATTTATTCTTCAACTGAAAGCTGCTCTTGTTACACACCAGTGATATGCCACACACTTAAATCATACACTGCTTTTTAAATGATTTACTGCCAAAAATCTGCCATGGCAAAGTTCACACTGTGTACGAATTCAAAAGGCTGTTGGAGAAAATTCAGCCATTGACTATATGTCATATTTCCGTGCCATGAAACATGACTGTAGCTGTGTATGCAATATTTCAGGGGCATGACTGACAGGTACATAACGTTCCGAAAGACAGACAGAGAGCACACAGAATGCACATGCGTTGAATGTTTCACCTTCTGCCCATGTAGATGTTTAAAAACCACAATCAACTGGTTTCTTCAACTTTCATTTTGACTGACTTCCACTTTACTCCACTGGCCACTACAGACAAAAAAGGTCACTTTCATGTATTACAAATGCCACGATTCAACAGTTTTCAGATTAGTAGTTTCTTCCCTTTAACAAAAACATCACAAGGCCTCTGTTCAAATAAACCAACTGTTGCACCAGACATTTTACCAAAACACACGCACTGCAACATTAAACCCACCTGTTACAAATCTAGAAACATGTCAGTGCCGCCTAAAGTTCTACGTAAACCCACACATGGTCCTGAATAATTAAAAGATCTGTTCACAAAGTAGGGCTGTCACTTCCCCCCCAAAAATGTAGGATAGTCAAACCCTTGGCTGCATGTCCACAAACATGACATTATTTATCACATCTATTGCTATTACTCCGGCGAGGTTAAACACTTGTTGTGCATGAGCCAATCTTTGGTGACATAGCGGGTTACACCCTGGACAGGTCACCAGTCCATCACAGGGCCACCGCCAATGCTGCGTTCTCCATTATGGTACGGCTTGTTTTGGTACAGTACAGGACATTCGGAACGGTAAAGCCCTGGGTCCACCTTTTTGGAGAGAGTTCAAAACCTAGAGAACTGTACCTTTTTGTACTGGTGCGACAACGTTGAACGACAACGCGACACAACAGACAACAACATAATGAACAACAATCCAGGGCTGTTTGTCTCAACAAGATGTCAAGCTTTGAATAAGAATGGACTGCAGGCGTTTGCCATAACTTCCACTGGGATATATATAATGATCGTCCAGTCAGTTGACTGTCGAGTGGCACCGGTCTCTCTCCACCTTGACCATACTGTACCATTTTTACCCTGGTACCCCATGGGAAGGGTGCCAAAGAATTGAACGGTTGGGGTTGGTTTTTTTTGGTACTATTCCTAATGGAAAGGCCAAAAATACGCACCACACGGTACTAAGCCAAACAACCCTTTTTATAATGTTTCAGGAGGACGTTTAACAAGGGAAGGCGGTGCTCAGAGCGCCCTCTGCTGGATTATGCAGTTAATAATTATCAGATGGTCTAATGCTCTTCTTAGTTGTTTTTTAAATTCGAATTTGAACGACCCCGCCCCAACCAAGTTCTTAAAGGCCTTCTAATTTTGCATAGAAAGTGACAGCCCTAATACAAATAATTCACTACCCAAAAGAAACGATGACTCATGGTTATATCTTTTGTTGGTAAAGCACATTTTCAGCACAAATAAAGACCCAACCCTCTGTTGCTCTCAGAGGTATAATCTAGGTTCATCTACATGCCAGTTGAGCTGGTTAATATAGAAATGTCAAGTTAACAAAGTCTTTCTCTTCCTCTCAAAGGGATTACCCCAAATCGCTAAGCCAGTGCTTGCAGGAGCGTGGTCTGTCAGTGGAAATGCTCTACCTTCAGGTGGAATCGGGCCTGACCCGGGCCCTGCAGGATGTCCGAGCAGGCGGCTCCCCGTTATGTATTCTGGTGGAGCAGACAAACGTAGCTCTGTCCTCCTGCACTGTTATCATATTCTCAGAGTCCCTCAAAAGTAAGTCCGTACCCCTCGTACTCCTTGAGGTTTAGCCACACCACCTTTTTAGAACCAACCCTCCATCCCTCTTCTACGCTCAATACAGCAGTCGATGGTAGTTAACGCTTCATTTTAACTCACAAATTCTGTCACGAAAACACCCAACGTGTTCATTTCTGAAGCCGCTGGTCTGAGCACAACACATGTGACGTGCTCTTTGAGGCTCACACATTTCTACTCATATTTAAAAATCCCCCGTTACTCAAATCTACACAGTATTTCAATAACTTAAAACCATACAAACTGAATAAATATGTGTGTATAAAAGGAAAACTACTTACACTAATTACAAATGATTCCACTCTTCTCAACCCAAACAATATTAATGAGTGAATCACATATAATTAAAAACACATCTGTTTTAGACCTTTTAAAAAACACACGTACAGATCTTTGCTCTGGCACCACATCTTGATGCAAGCAGTAATTTAATGTCCAGAAAATTTGAACAAAATTTCTAATGAATGTTCATCCTCACACAAATTGCATGCCCCACCCCCGTCATTGCCCCTTCTTCTTTCAACAAACTACAACTTACATTTAAAAGAACCCTTTTCAAAATGAGTAGTAAGATTTATCAGCAGATTCACCCAAAACCAAATGAATTTCACTATAATCTACAAAGATTTTTACTGTATTTGTATTTTGAGAAGACTAAAACCTCACACCCTCCAACATTTTCCCTCCCAGTCCATCGCAACATGCCCAAAGACCAGGCCATGGACTTTGTCACCGCCGAGTACAGTCGCGGGCTCCTCAAAGAGCGTACGCCAAGGGACCCTGCGGACATCGCAGCACAGACGTCGCAGCTGCTGGACGATTTTCTAGACAGAGAGAAGGTTGAGCGCCACAGCATTCCGTCTGAAACGCGGCAGCTCCTCACGCTGTTAGCCGAGGGGGTGCACCTCTACCCCGAGGAGTTGGAAACCATCTCGGAGTACGTCCGCTCTCGGCAGGAGTACATACACGGTGAGATACCGCTAACAGTAGTACCTGGAAGAGCTGGGACTGACTACACCTTCAGACTCTTATTTCTTTCCTGTCTTTTTGATTTTTGTCTTTCTGGTCTAAACAGACAAAGTCACGTCACCCTAATCCCCATGTGAACCTATTGTTGTGTTCCATTTGTTGTTGGATTTTCCGAGGTCTTGGGTGTTCCTTACACCATGTTGTGCTTTTATTCCTTGTTTGGGTTTCTTGTCTTTTGTCTTGTTTGGCTTCATATTTCCTTTACCTGGTCTGTCAAACTCTTGGAAAACTTTTCTTTTTTTTAAAGTACTATATAAATAAACAAATTATTCTTTCTTTCCAGCCTCTAACACAGAGGGGGAGAGAGGGAGCTTGTTACTAACGTCAGGACAGGGTAAACCACCACCTCTGCTCCCCACACCACCCGGGCCCCCACTGTGTGACTTAGAAGAGGGGCCCCTGATGGACCACAACCTACCTACACGTCCACCTCTCTTGCCTTCACCAGGTTAACAGAGAGACTTGTTAACCTAAATTAACATCATAAAAGATTTTTTTAGCAACTTCCGAGGACTGTTTTTCGAATGTTGAACGACAAAATGCTAACTTTGTTCCCTGCACTCCCAGCAAACAGCTTTCCTAGGGAATCGGCCTGAAAACATGGCTGTCAGTGTGCAATACAAGAAAAAACAGATTTTAAGCTCTTTACACAATCTACACCCTCTTAAACATATGATTGCTACGTAATCTTGCAGTTAGAGGGTCTTCTGACTGGAACTTGAAGTTTGTAAGGTAAATCCAAATGAAGGATTGCACACACTGAAGTTACATAATTATACATTTATAGAGGCAGCGGTCGATCGACAACTGTTTGCTCTAAAATTGTACCTTTTTTCTATGGACTTTGGTGTATGAGAATGAGTGGTCCGCGAAGCACGGTGACCTTCAGTTTCCAGCCAGAGAAGACCATTTTAAGGCTAGAGCTACAGTGGAGAACATAAAGTGTAGATATTGTAGACTAAAGCATGTATAGACTGTGTGAGGTGAGCCTTTTGTTTAGTGGCTAAAATCTGTTTTTCCTTGTTTTTGTGAGGGTGAGCATCTGTGTTTCAGCACCTCATACAATCACAATCTTTTACAAATTGATCTATTCCTTTAGGTTACATATGTTCTAACTTGATTGGGAATATAAGAGGCAAGTCAAGTGGCCCATACACATGATTTTGAAGCAGTTTTGGGTGCGTTTTTGTTGTGAGTATAGCTACACAACATGCTAAAAATCCTATAACCCCTTATTTAAATGTACCTGTGAAACATATCCATTTAAAGGGCTGATTCGCTCCATCAACCTGTACTTCAGCTAGCATTGGGAAACCTCTATACTGCACCACCTACATTAATGTGTATATTTTTCATCAACACGCACACAAATGCATGTTTTTCTTTTTTTCTCTTTAGGTTTTTATCCCAAATCCAAACCTCCTTCACTGCTGTCCTTGAATCAGCTTCCGTGTCCGCCACTTGCGGGCCCATCTTTTCAGGGCTCCTTCAATGGGCCCCCTTTGCTTCGCGGGCCCCCGCTTCTGCCCCATTCGCCTTTGTACCACTCAGGCTCCAGGGGCTCTCCTGGTATGAGAGGGGCCCCTCCTTTACTGAAGAGCTCCCGTCCTCCTCTTCTCTTGTCTCCAGGTGAGTCTTTAAACAGAGTTCTCCTTCACCTTTGTTCTTTTATTTAAGAAAAGTTTTGTGGGATTATTGTATGTGAATATACAGGAAACATGGTTTCTTGACATGTAATTTCTTCTTTTGTCTTTTCCTTCTTCTCTTCTTCATTTGTCCTCTGTAAAGGTCCTCCTCCGTTACGTCCAAGCGGCCCCCGACACTAAATAAGGACACATACACTCAGATAGGCCTCGTTCAGACCTGAGTAGATCCACGCTCCACACTCTTTTGTCTGCACAGTGTTGAATGGTTGTTTGTTTTTGAATCATTGCTCGTGTTTGTAGAATATTCTTTTTCTGTTTGGTTGCCATTTTTCCAGGGACAGGATTAAAAAACAAGCACCAATCCAGTTTTTGATGTGAATCACAGCAGTTTTTACTTTTATGAACGTCTGTGAGGAATTCTCTGTAAAAAAAAGTCTTTAAATCTCGGATTGTTTTGCTGTGAAACCAGAGATTCATAAAGAGAAGAACAAACTGCTCAACATTTCTCTTCTGTTTTGTAGATACTGTTCAAATACTGTTCTGTCTCTTTTTTTAAAAAACAAAACCCTCAATAAATATTGTAAATATTCAACAACTTTCAGCCATGGATTCTTTGTGGCGTCGATGTCGATGATCAGTTTATTTTTTTAACGAGTTGTTTGGTCCAATAAATAATATCAGGAAATGTTGAGCTGTGTTTCCTGAAAAGCTAAGTGCAAAATGAATCAGATGTAATGATTTATTTTGAGCTAGAAAATATAAATAAACCATGAAAAAAATCACATTTAAGAGGCTAAAAACTTAAAAAACACACAAATAGTTGTCATTGCAGCCCGAAGCAAGAAATAGTGATGGCATTCATTTAAATATTCACACTCCCTTTGTGAATACAGTTACATAACTGTATCACAGTGGCTGTTATTCAGGCCTTAGCTTAAATATACTTAAATACCGCAAAGGGAGAGCTTCTAAGAGTTAATCTATGTATGTAAAGTGTATTTGTATTCATGTTCTGTGAGTGACAGTTGAGATATAGAGATGTGTTACTGTTAGTAATGCAACAAAATTGAGTAAATTTGAGTAAACACATTAGCGGCATAAAAATATAAATAAAGAGGGTCATTCATTAAAAATTGTCCACTGACTTGATTAAAATATTCCATATTATGTCTTTCAGAAATGCTTTAACTGTTCTCTCTGATACTCGTCGGTTAGAGTTTCACACATTTGTCACATGTAATTGGCAGCTCGTATGATAAAAAACATTCCTGCTCACACATGTAACAGGTTTATTATGAACCTTTCCTCGTCTTATGTACATAAAGTGTTGCCACTGAAATCCATGACAAAACCCCTGTCATTATAACAATACATTATGCATTCCATGTTATTGAGCTCCTGGCCTCAAATGTATCACCATTTTTGGCTATTTTTCCTCTGTTTATCATAGATGTAATACTCCTGGTCGTCCAGAAGATGGTGTTGCTGAATAATAAATGGCCACAATCAGCAAACACTCCAAAATAAATAAATTTTTACTGTTATCATGATGAGGACTAATGTTGTCTTATCACTTGAAAAGTTGAAAATAAGTGAATTGATTTGCAGTTTATACGGATGGGACGTTTTTGGCACCTAAGGTGCTGAAAGGGAGTAAGTGACGCTACACAAAAAAACAAATTAAAATGAATGTTGGAATCATCGCATTAAATCTTATCATCATGTGGAAAATGTTGTATATTTTATGTTTTTTAATGTTAAAAACTGTATATGTGTTTATTTTAAAGACTATTTAAAGGGTTGGAATACTTTTTAGGGGGTGTCCATTCTTTCCACTTAAAGTGAAGAGTGCTATTTTTTTTAAAGGTTGCATGAGAATTTCTAATCAATTAACTCATTAATGATCATGTTTGATGTCAATTTCAAAAGATAATCCATTAAAAGTGAAAACAAACTAATATGTTTAATAGCAGTGTTTAGGGAGGTGTCCATTTTTTGCATTTAAGGTTAAGAACGCTATTTTTTTATTTAAAAGGTTGCACTAGGATTACTATTACTAATCAATCTGTTATTATTTCAGTTTTTCCATTCATTAAGTGTGAACTTTGTGACAGGGTGAAACCGGGATGTAGTAACACGCTATAAACATTAGATGGTGACACACACCTGCTCTTTTCTCTCATGACACACAAAGAATTTCAAGCCTGTAACTGAGTTTTATTCATTGATTTGTCTATTGATTTATTTACTTGAATTTACTCTCTGATAGATTTGATTTATTTTATAATATTTCATCTTTTTTGTTTTATCCACTCCTACATTTCAGTCTGTTATTTAATCATTTCTGTCATGACTGAACTTTTATTTACTTTGTTTATCTCACATGTTCTTATATTAAAGTTCATTTTACTTCATTGGTCTCTACAACTCAATGTAATGTATATGTATATATCTATATATATATATATATATATATATAGATATATATATATATATACATATATCCAATTTTTATTAAATATTTCCTTTTTTTCTTTTTTATGATCGATTTCTGTTCCATCATTCATTGATCCACATTTAGGCTTTGACGACAGTTTAAATTTGACATTGACTCCAAAAGAATTCTAAACCATTTCTTCCTGCTTAGTTTTTTTGGGTCGCTGCCGTAAACTTCATTTACAACAAACCTCAAAATCTATTTCCAGTCTTTCCTTCATGTTCATTCCTAGCCAGGTATCTGCAAATTGACACGACTTCAGCACGTGTGTTTATGTGATATTAATTTGAGACGCGCTCGCCTCGCACACACACACACACACACACACACATGCAGAGAGAGTGAATCTGCCCGACTGTGTCTGCTTTCCGCCCCTCTCTTCTTCTTCTTCCTCTTCTTCCAGCTGTGGGGTGAACTGCTGCGAGGAGCCCATCAGCTCAGGAAGTAATGGACAACTGTCTCCACCTCATTACACCAGCCTACACACACACGCTTTTCATTTCCCATCCATTTAAAGTAAATTTGGGGCAGTTACATGACAACAAAACAAATGTGAGTGGGATTGTTTTGGTTTTTCCAATAACAACGTACAAATAAATGTTAAAATTAACAGCAACAAGCCTTTAAATGAGGCGAAATAGTCACACATTTTCTTCACTAATTTAAATTATTATAAATATTTTGTGCTGGGTGCTAAATAAATGTAGCTCACCCCATCCCGCTGCCTCCGTCAGTGAGTTCAAACGTGTTATTCTGTGCTTTCTGTGTTTAAAACCCCGTGTTTAGATTTACCTCAGTGACACAAAGTGACCACACGAGGCAGCAGTAGACCAGCAGCTCCTGAAAACGCTGGTTTTCTCTATGGTCGAGCGAGTTTCCCAGTTTTCCAGTTGGTAAAATCTTACAGTTCGATAAAGTGGTCGTCAATAATCGTAAGATATCTTAAACTCATGGTTCCCTACCCTCAGGGGGGCGCCAGAGATCACACAGCGGGCGCAGAGCTTTGAGGTTGTGAGGTGATTAAAAATGTAGATTTGTGCATCAGAACTCAGTATCTCCTAAGTGAAAACACTGTCTTTTGGTTGAGTACCTGAACTGTGGTAGAGCGAGTCGTCAACTCAAAGGTCGTGGGATCAATTCCCGGGCTCCGATAGTCTAGAGAAGACTCTTCACCCTACGCTGAACGTGTGAGTGAATGGGTGAAATGGACAAAACTGTAGCGTGAAGCAGAGTCTGAGAAATGTAAAAGTACCAAAGAAAACAAGGAAATATCTCAAAGGTTACCTTGGTTTTGATTTTATAGAGTTTTTATCCACAAAAACTGACACCTGCTGCTTATTTTTGCTCAAAAACAATTGTAATTATTCACTTATTCTTTGGGGACAGGGGTTCAGGACTGGTTTGAAATTTTGATTTCCCCCCTGTTCTTCATGTTATCAGCGAGTGTGGTTTTTATAACGTGTCAATACCTCCACACTTGCTCAAATGCTCACAGTTTGAATGCCCTCCTCCTCCTCCTCCTCCTCCACGTGCACATTCCCACATCCTCTGCTCCACATCATCCTCCTTCCAGCGCTGCTCCTCCTGTTTTCCCACCTCTGACTGAACCCCGTCCCACCGTCATGACTCCTTCGCCTCAGCGTCTCACGAGCAAAGTCGTTTTTAAAACATTTTTTTGTCTTTGTCGCACCCGAGTCGGTTAAACAAAAGCCCTTAACAGACCTGACGCTCTCCGTGTCTCTCCTCTACCGCCTCCCCCTCGTGCCCCTGTTGCCTCCTCCTCCCTTTACCTATCATCTCCTCCTCTTCTTGCCCCCGCCTGGCTCAATCTCGCCCTCCTTGTTCCCCACTCTCCACTGGATATCAATCAGAATCTATCACTCCACCTATTCCTGCTGCTGTTGTGTCAGAATTCACAGGAACTTCATCAAATGGGGAACTGTTTCATTGTTACATCGAACCCTGACTGTGTGTGTGTGTGTGTGCGTGCCAGGTTTGATAGAATTAATGGAATGCATACACACTTCCTCACCACCCAGCATCACGTGAAGACACACACACACACACACACACACACACCTTCCCCATCTCGCTCTCACATGCACACACCCACACACAGACGCACACACACATTAGGGTGTTAATTGTTGTGATAACACCTTCCAAAAACAAGTCTCTAATTATCAACATGTTTGGCTGTTGGAGTGTGTATCTGGCACTCGGGTATGGATCATGGGGTGAGTGTGTTTGAGTGTGTGCCAGTGTGAGGTGTGGCACCAGATGATTCCGATGATTTTGTAATGCTGCTGTGTGTGTGTGTGTGTGTGTGTGGTTGCCCGCTGTATATCTCTCACGTCGTACGGAGCAACAATGTCTCAAGTTTCAATGTACATTTGCATATGACACGAGGTCTTTTGTCCTCTGGTGCGTCTCGTGTGATCTGTCCCAGGCCCCGGGGTCTTACTTACTGAGCTCTACTCGCGCTGCAGTACTACGACGTACTTCAGCTGATTTAAGGACTGACCGGCTGAGGAGGCGGCGGCGGCGGCGGCGGCGTGTGACGCCTCCCGAGGTCGTACCAACCACCTTCTGTGTGTGGGGTTTGTGATTAGAGCTGACGAACACATTCAGGATAAGTTGAACACATTTTGGTGCTTTTCCACTGTATAGTTCCGGCACGGCTTGCCTCTACACGGTTTGGTATGGTTTTCCATTACTAGAGTACGTCCTCCAGTGACTAGTGACTTGTAATCGTTAGAATCAGTCGATTAAAAAGATTTGTTCACACAATCGTTCAGTACCTTCTGCATGACTGAAATACACCAGACTCCTCTGTTAAATATTGACATTTTTGGACAGTTTCTTTGCTAAATGTTGAAGATTTGTCTTTTTTACCTGAGTGAACTTCGCTTTGATCTTGTGTCGGACGTTGGGCTCATGACTCTTCCAGTGATGACACTATCTGATCAGTGGACGTCACATTTTAGTCCTAACGTCCTCCTTCACTACATCCATGAACCTTCTCTGTCGTCTTCGTCTTGTCCTTCCATCTTCAACATCCTTTGTCCAATGTAATCACTGTCCCTCCTCTGCACGAGACCAAACCATCTCAACCTTGACTCTCTTCACTTTATCTCCAATCGTCCAATATGCTAATCTTTTTAATCCTGTCCATTCTGGTCACTCCCACACGAAATTCCAAAATGATGGCTTGGACATAGTTGTAAAACCTTCAGACCTCTCAGAAAAAAAATGAAAATTCATGACTAATTCGCCAAGATTTCGCGTTTAAAAGTTGATTCCATTTTTATTGCTCCATTCCGCCCGTTTTTTTCCACATCACGGAAAGATCCTATTAGAGTTATATTCAGGCTAACACAATGGGTTTACTTACCTACTGTAACTTGAACCCATTCCACACTACCTGGGCACTAAATGGGAACTCAGTGGGCATGGGATCAACATTAGCAGCCCGAATTTCACCCTTATGGGGCCCAACATGGACGTGCTAACTGGATTGAGACATCCCAGACTTGCCAGAAACAAAATTAATAACAACACCATAGCCCTTAAATTGATCATTAAGATCATTGATTCCCAAAGCCTGGGAAAAGATTGGTGCCGGGATACTCTTTTTTGGGTTCTGTGAACAAATTAGCAGAATTTGCGTCAACTTTTAGTTTTGATCTATGTCTATTCATGAAATAAAGCTGTAACTAATTTACTAAACATCAATTAAAAATTATTTGTTCACCAATGTAAAATGAATGAACGATATCTATGAATGAGTTGCTACATTATGCACAGATTTGCTCAGGCTACTAGTTAGCCACATAATTGCACACAGTTAGCCTGGTTCTTGTCAGACTACTAGCTTATCACCTAAACTACAGTATGTGGTTAGCCACAGTTAGCCTGGTTCTTGTCAGACTACTAGCTTATCACCTAAACTATGTGGTTAGCCACAGTTAGTCTGGTTCTGTTACTAGCTTATCACCTTGATTTGAAAATGTGGCATAAAAACACTGGTTTGGTTTGACTTGAGTGATAAAGTTTTTTAAAAAGTAAGCAAACATTAGTGCTAACAGCTGGAAGATAACTGCGGGACTTTAGCGTTGTGCCAGACATGGTGCATCTCTGGCAAAAAATAGAGCAGATTAAGAAGAAGAAATTAGCGCGCCCACCCGGGGCTTATGTTCCCACTGAGGCTGATCAGAGACAAAGACGACAAAAAAATTTGAGCGCAGTGCAGATTATTCATTCCCACTGGTGAAAAACCAATTTAAACCCGGGATTAAACAGGTCTTTAGACAAAAAGTAATTTACGAATCATTTTAAAAGTATCATACAGTAAAAACACCCAATTTTGTCTTTTTTATTATTCCTTAGAGTCTTTTGGAAGCTCCTTTTTTTTTTCTTGTCAGCATGGGAATATACAAACATACAGTACCATACAAGAACCAGCTTTCTAAACACAAGTCAGAATCCCGTCATGTGATAAAGAGGCTGGTTGTGTGAAGGGCTGGCTGCCCGACAGAATGCCTGGCTCACTGTTTTGCAGGTTGATTGGCTGTCGGACTGCCAGGCTGCCGGTTGGTTTCCTGACTGGCTGACTGTTTGACTGACTGAGTGGGGGTCTGGCCACTTGCCTGACTGTCTGGCTGACTGTCTGGCTGACTGTCTGGCTCTGTGCCTGGTTTGGGTGAGCTGGCAGCCCCAGCAGCGTCCTGAGCCAGGCCCCTACGCCCCACCAGATCTTAATTGGGTTAAGTTTGTCCGCCACAGATAACACTTCCTCTTTCTTAGGGTAAGAAAAGCAAAATAATAAAAAAAAAGGCTTGGCACTAATGATGCTCTTTAACAGGAGTACTTTTCTGTTTAGGTGGAGGGAAATTAGGGAGAATGGGGGTGGGTTCCCCACAGAGAGAGGTTGTTGGGGGAAATGTGGCATTGTTGAGAGCTGAACACTCAATGAGAAAAGAGAGTGTGGAGAGAGAGAGAAGAAAATGAAACAAAGTCGATTTGGTTTGGGTTCTATTCATGTCACATTGCCTCTGTTTTCTTTTGAAAAAACCCATGTGACTGAGGCAGGCAAAGCCCTGAGAGATGACACACACACACACACACAGGAATACACACACATTTCCCTTTTTTTGTTTAAAACAAATGGGAAGAAATGATTTGGTTATTCATTTTGCTGAAACAAGGAAACCAGCAAAAATGATTTGAGGAACAAAAACAGCTGTTGTTACTCAAACACTATCGTGTTAAATTAAAGCTATAGAATACCAGAAAATAAACCTGCACAATTTAAACAAAATGTACAAATAAAACACGATGACAATACTATGATAATGCTGATTACATTCACCTCTGAAACAGAGAGGAATGCAGCCTGAAAGAATGCTTTTAAGTCTGTCCAGAGCTAGGCTAACCGTAGCTACAGCCTGGTTCTGCTCATGCTACTAGCTAGACATGTAATTAGCCACAGTTAGCCTAGTTCTGGTCAGTCTACTTGCGAATTCCCTAAAATATGGGATGAGCTACAGTTAACCTGGTTCTATTCAGGTTACTAGCTAATCGGCTGAACTATGTGGTTAGCTACAGTTAGTCTGGGTCTGTTCCGGCTACTAGCTTATCACTTAAGCTACATGGTTAGTTACAGTTGGTTCTTGTCAGGCTACTAGCTAAGCGTGTAAAAGTGTGGCTACTTCCTGTCAAAACGATTCATTCCAGTTTCGGAAATTTGGACGCAATATTGTTATAGTTTGTTTAAGTTGTTGTTCTTAGTCGCGATTATTTATTTGAAACGGAGGCTGTTCATCCATTCATCCAACCATTCATCCATTCGTCTGACATTCATCATTATCATCTCAAGCAGCGGCATCCTCATCATCATCATTATTATTATTATTATGATGATGATGATACCCACAGACAAAAAAAACATTGTCAAAGTCAAATTAGCATCTTTATCATCATCTTCATCATCATCATCATCACAACCATATTTTGTGTCTTTAGAGACTTCAAACAGCTGGAATCTGAAGACAGCTGATGTCCCCTCTGTCTCACACACACACACACACACACACTCTACCTCCTCCACAGAGAGTTGGCGAGCAGAACCTGGTCCAGAATAATAGGCCTAACAAATGCTCAAGCACATATTAAAAATAATGTTGATCTTTTCCCTGCATCTCCACACTGAATATTTATTAATAAGTCACCACAGGCTGTGTGTATACAGCCTGCACACACACACACACACACACACACGGTCACATCCATACATAATGTGTGTGTGTGGATTTACGGCTGCTTCATATACATCCATAAACATTTACATTTACATAGGTTGACAGAAGATCAGCTCACCTCTACTGGCATACAAATACATGTAAACACACACACACATGTGTGCACATCTGTGTGAGCACCTAGTCCACGTCACACGGAGACAAAAAAAGGGAACGTGGCTTTTGCAGTATTTAAATCAGTTATGTCTAATTATTCCATGTAAAAATAGCTGATATCTGGGGCAAAAGCAGCGAGATGGAACATTGTTGTCTGCAGAGGGAAAGACCTCAGCGAGAGCTGGTGAGAGTTCAACACGGCAGCACATGGAGGACGTGGAGGAAGACAGAGAGACAGAGAGAATGATGAAGAAGACACAGAGTGTGTGTGTGTGTGTGTGTGTGTGTGCTTTAGGCAACATAAATATAACATTGACTTTATCCACCAGTGACAGACAAACGAGCCGCACAGAGGACCAATGTTTAGAGGAGATTTGTGAGGAGAAACAACCCAGTGACATAAGGTCTGTGTGTGTACTTAAGGACCGTCCATTCATCCACTGTCTCCTGCTTTATCCTCCACATGAGGGTCACAGATACTACACATGTCATGTCCAGTTCATCAACACAAAGAGAGCAACCATTCACTCCTAAGGTCAGTTTAGAGTGTCCAGGTAACCTCGCCAAGACACGGATTGGAACGCAAACCAGAGACCGTCTTCTCTTTAGTGTGCTCTTTAGGACCTTTTATGTTTATGTGATTCGTTCTGATTGGAATTTACAATTCCCCTCGTGTCCAAGCAGTAGTTACCATATCAGATCCTTTGGGCCTCAGTTGTGGCCCAAAGTGACGGTGTCGGTGTCCCCGACAAGCTTCAGTTGTTGAAGCTTGTCGGGGCTTGAAGCTTGTTTTTTTTTATATATATACTTTACTAATCCTCTTAGGATCTGCATTTTGACCCATCCTATAGTTAGGAGCAGGCTGCCACACTGAGTAGCGCCCGGGTACCCAATGGGGGTTGGGTACCTTGCTCAGGGGTACCCCAGCCCTTTCGACCTGGTGGGGACTTGACGTTCCAGTTACAAGCCAAGTGCCCTTTCCACTTGGCCACAGGCTGGTTCTGACACGAATAGCCTTCGCGTCCGCTTCTTCACGGTGGATCGCAGGTTGCGAGCCTGAGACTTTGGGCACCCGCCTTCACCAGCGGCACCATTGGGGATGGAGACGTGCTGGATCTGGTTGGCCGGCAGACTTGATTACAGTCAAGGTCCGCCTTAAACCGCACCAGCCTGCCTGGCGCTGCTCTCATTCACCAGTTGCAAGACAACTGCCGTTGGAGACTTGAAGGTTCCAACCCTAGTAACCCAAGGGCCCGCTCAGTTTTCTGGTCCCGACCGCACTCGCTTGATAGGTTTCAGGTTTTGTGCCTGTTCATTCTTGTAAATACAACAGTTACAAAACAGGAAACACGTCACACTTACGTGGATCAGTATATCGTGATAGCACCAAACCAGGAAGTCATGATCGGATCGACGGGCATACAAACAACTTTAACCAGTTCCTTTAAAAATGAGGTTCTGCTTCATTAGGACCAGGTTCTGGTCTCCATGAGGATTACTGGTCCTGACAAGGTCAGTGTTTATGACAGAAAAAAGTGCTAAAGAGGCGACAAATGCAAGAACTCACACACACGAGGACTCAAACCTGAACCGTCACATCTAAATTCCTAATCCTAACCCTTAACCTAATCCTAATGTAAACCTCATTATAACCCTAAAAGCTATGTCTTAATCTCATAAAAGCCCTTGAAAATGGCCTTGCTTCTGAGGGTTTATAGGGTTTTTGGATTCTGCTCTTACACAGGAATGTTCCCTGAACTCAAATTTCAAAAACTTCACCAACCCTGACCTGGGATTCCTAAGGCGCTTTTCCACTACACGGTCCTTGCAGGGGCCGTACACCAGACTCCTCTGTTGAATACTGAGATTTTATTTGCTAAATGTTGGAGATTAACGTTAATGTTGTCAGTGATTTTCAAGTCTTTAACCGATCTACATCTCGGCATTGTTTTCTTTGATTCTTGTGTTGGACGTCGCGCTCAGGACTCTTCCAGTGACGACACTCTCTGACCAATCAGTGGCCGGCAGTTCAGAGCAGGTACAGAAGAAAAAACACCAGGGATCAGTTACTACTACTGATGGAAAAGCAAAAAATACCCCAAAAATGAGTAGAGCCCAGCTGAGTCTTGCTAGAACTGTATAGTAGAAAAGTGCCAACATGCTGAAAGTAGATTTTGGAATTATAAGTAGTTTTTGGAATTATAAGCAGATTTTGGAATTATAAGTAGATTTTGGAATTATAAGCAGATTTTGGAATTATAAGTAGATTTTGTAAGTATAAGTAGATTTTGTAAGTATAAGAAGATTTTGGAATTATAAGTAGATTTTGTAAGTATAAGTAGATTTTGGAAGTATAAGTAGATTTTGGAATTATAAGTAGATTTTGGAATTATAAGTAGATTTTGGAATTATAAGTAGATTTTTGGAAGTATAAGTAAGATTTTGGAAGTAGATTTTGGAATTATAAGTAGATTTTGGAATTATAAGTAGATTTTGGAATTATAAGTAGATTTTGGAAGTATAAGTAGATTTTGGAAGTATAAGTAAGATTTTTAGGTCTTTTTAACTGATCCACAGTTCGACATCGTTGGCTCATGACTCTTCCAGTGACGACACTCTCTGTGACGATGTCATGGCTCGACGTCGACTCGCTTGGCCCCTCGTCAGAGCAGGTACCAGGTTAATGGAAAAGTCGAGCCTGGACTGTGTCCTGTGATGGCTGCCACCTGCACAAACACGGCCACTTTCACTTGTTCATTCATATTTGCTAGAACACTACAATGAGCCAAACATCAATCCCAGTTCCGACTTGCGCTGCAAATGGAACGCGTCCACATTCCACACCAGTGGCTGCTGTGACGGTATGAAACCTTCTATTCACCTCTTTTATTTGGGAGCCTGTAATTCTACATCTGCTCCTGGCCCCCCCCCCCGATGTCGCCCGTCTGCATCAGGTCCCGCCGCACGTCGGTTGGCCGACTTATTCAGCAGCCGCTACTTGATGTTCTCCTGTTCCCCCCGTGTGTTTAAAGAAAGAGCCAAATCCGTGGCGAGATGACAGAGGGTGTAATCGGCAGCTATGTGATTCAACAATACGACTCTTAGAAGCCATTCAGACCAGGGCCTGTCCTTGACCCTTAAGGAGCTTGTAATGTGGGCTCCTTTTTTTCTTCTTCTACTCTTTGTATCCGCCGGCAGAGATGAGAGGAGGGGGGCACCGGGTGGGGGAACCGACTACTGAGTGAAGGGTTTGGCCCCTCCACGCCAGCAGCAGTCACACTGGGGGGGCTCCTATGCACGTGCACGCACTCACACAAACACCCAGAAATGCACACACTGGTTTCCTGGCGTGCACTCGTCGGCGGGTGAGGGAGAAGAGCCTGTCTCACCCCCCCTCCTCCCCTCTGTCACCCCAGCAGGGGGTCAAATCTTAAAGGGCTGCTCTGTTTCTCCTCAGGAGGACTGGGAGGGCAGTGGTCCTGCTGGTCAGCACAGACAGTTCCACGTTACCCAGTTATCCATGACAACCAGAGAGAGGGCGAGAGAGTGAGAGGGAAGGGTGGGGGGGGTTGGGGTTGGGGGCATGGAAAAGCTCAGCTGCGGTCAGAGAGCGCTCAGTTGGAGCAGAAAGTGAAGAACAAAGCACCCAGTGATTTTCATTTTTTCTCTCTTTGTCTGCTTTATATTGTACGCAGACATGTCCCTCCTTTTTCTACTGGAAATAAAAGGAACTTTGAGGAATGTGCACACACACACACACACACGCACGCACACTCTCGTGTGGCTAATTGAATTATGTTTGTACAGTAAGTCAAACGTTTATTTTCAACCGTGAAAGAAATGTGAAAGCAGAGGAGGAAGAAAAAAATAACAACCGCAGAAAACGAGGGCAACAGAGGACACACAGGGTTTTCTTTGTGTGTGTGTGTGTGTGTGTGTGTGTGGAAACAGGAACATGCTGCATCACTGTAACACAGAGGTGATGTAGCACAAAACTATGGAATGCTGTGGTGTTTAAACAATTCCATTCTAATGTTTCATGTGTCTACTATCAGTTTTGTATAAAGTACCTTATTAAAGAAAAACTTGAGTAAAAGTACAAGTATCTTTACCAGAAAATGACTTTGGTAGAAGTTAAAGTCACTTTAAAAAAAAAAAATATATTACTTAAGTAAAAGTTTGATTATTAAAAGTATGGGACATTTACTGTGGATCAGTGGTATAGGCGAGTTGTCTTTCAACTGTAAGGTTGTGGGTTCAATTCCTGCCTCTGCTATAGTCTATGTGTGTCCTTGAGCAAAGACGACCCTTAACCCCATGTTACAGCGTGTGTGTGAATGGATGAAAACTGTTGTGTAAAAGCAGCTCATTGAGACTAGAATAGCTCTATATAAATACAGACCATAATACCAACTCTTCTTCTCCTGATTTTTATAGATATGTGGATTGTTTTGTATTTGAGTACAATAATTAAGTATTTGTACTTTGTTACTCATATATTTTTAATTTCATTATCTTTATATACATTTATATATATATATATATATATATACATTTATATATATATATATATATACATATATATACATACACATATATACATATATGTGTATATATATATATATACACATATATGTATATATGTGTATATATATATATATATATATACAATTGGAAAAAAATCCTTTGGTGCAGTGTGAGTGAGAGGTTTACAAAACAGAGTAGTAAAAAAATAAAAATTAATTTTCTGTTAGAGTTATACCCATGGACATGTAACACACACACACATATGGAGAGAATGTGTTGGGCCCCCAACAGATGATTTAACGTTAAAATCTTATGTTCAATCGAGTTCAGAGCTTTTATTCTGGAAAAATATATATGAACTGATTCAAATATATTCTGTGGCTGGAATTCACTTAAAAATAAAAACACTGCTGTTGTCATGGAGACAGCCATGTGTTTAGGCTCAAAGAAGAAGCAGGTGTCATTCTTAAAACTGAAACGATGATCTCCCACACGTTTGTCCCCGTAATGAGCTGCTGATTAAAGACGACGTCCACATTATTGTTAGTTTAAGGCAGAAAACGTGGGTTTTTGTTTCTGACTGAAGATGAAAATCTGATGTTTTGGCCCAAATATTCAAAAAATGACACACTGATCCCTGCTCTACACCGACCATGTGGTACGGAATTATTCATATTCATACAAAAAATAAATAATCATGTGTGTTTTAAAGTGATGTTTTTATGGTCCAGAACCTCTTCCACATCCTTTTTTTTTTTACTGTAATCCAACCCATATTTTCCCTCTGCCTCTTCCCTGAATCCCTGTTGTAGTGGCAGCATTTGGCCTCAGCTGGGCGCTGTTGCCTAACACACCCTGCTCTCTCACTCTCTCTCCCTAACTCTCTCTCTCTCTCCATCAGCCCTGCCTTCTCTCTCTCTCCCTCTCTCTCTCTCTCCTCCTGCTTCTCTGCCTCAGCCAACCCGGGCTGTGCCGAGCTGCTCCCTGCGGGATCAGAGCGCTCCCCCGCCGGGACCCTTCTCTCACATCCCCCTGCTGGGACGCGGCTACATTTCCAGCCAAGCACTGCCTGCCTTGGCTTTATTATGTGTGTCTGCGCCGCAGCCCCGCCAGCAGAGGCAGGCAGAGGAGGAGGAGGAGGAGGAGGAGGGAGACTGGTAGCCAGAGTCAGGACAAAGAAAAAGCAGGGAGACAGAGGCTAGCGGAGGGTTAGGACTGGAGCAGGAATATTTAGGCTGCTGCTGATAAGGCATTTGGGGAATATTAACGGGGGGAAGAAAAAAGGGAGGTTGTAAACGCAGTGATTCCCCCTCGGGGCGGAGATGCAGGGGAAGAGCGCAGTGTCCACAGCACCAGACCAACACCACCACCCTCACTGCCGGGTGTAGAGTAGCGGGGGACGGAGCGCTTTCGGAGCGAAGGGCAAACAAGACTCAAGTAGTTCCGATAAACTATAAAAAAAAACACAACAACAACAAGATGAAGAAGCTGCAGGAGCGCGCGTAAACGGAGGCTGAAAGGGCTCTGAGCTCCACACTCACGCCACATTATCTCCGCACCTGGATCATCGTTACGCACCGCTGTGCCACCGCAGACCACGCGCTCTGCCTGTCACTTTTCTCACTCATCACCGCGCGCCGGACGCTGCTCAGGTGTGCGTGCGTGCGTGCGTGCGTGTGTGTTTTTAATAGAATTTAACCGCGCGCGTGGCTGGCAGGCAGCTCGCGCTTCCACCGCGGAGACTACAGCCGGAGCGGCACGAGCGCACGGGGCTGCAGCCGGAGACGCGCGCGCGGGGTTAAAAGAGACGAATCACGGGGTGAGGAAACGGGAGGTTGTCGCGGCGAGTCAGGAGAAGAAGAAGAAGGAGGAGGAGAAGGAGGAGAAGGAGGAGGGACGTGAACGGGAAGTTGTTGCCGTTTTGTTCCACAGGTTGGGGGAAAAACGCACCGGAGGAGCCGAGCGTCGCCGCCTCCTCCTCTGCGCCGCCGCCGCCGCTTCGCTCCTGGCGTGTGTGCGGTTTGTTGTCGCCGGACGAAAACTGTGTCTCAGAGAGTGAAGCTGCCGCATTGCAACAGGCGGAGCAGCAGCAGCAGCAGCAGCAGCAGCAGAGAAGTGGTGGAAGAGAAGGAGAAGGAGGTACAGGAGGAGGAGGAGGAGGAAGCCACGGTGTCCGCCTGCATGGTTTAACTGGAAACACTGAAAACAAGCGAGAGAATCAACGCAATTCAAAGACAAGAGTCCGGGAGCAGAGATGTCGAGGAGAAAACAGGCCAAGCCGCGCTCCGTGAAAGGTAAGACAACTGTTTCCTCTTTGCCTCGTGTGAACGCGCACGCACTTGATCCACGAGGGAAGCCAAAATAACCAGTGAAAAAAAACCCAAAACACGTTTGTCTGCCAGAATTCAATTTCATTCCACCCTCCTCCTCTCTGGAGGTTTGTTTGTGTTCATGTGTTCACGTGTTCATGTGTTCATGTGTGTAGTTTTACAACAAACACAAAACCCAGTGTCACACAACAGTGATGAAGTGAAATCACTTTAAATCAAGTGACTGAGGAGGATTTGAACACAAAGTCTTTCACAGAAGTTCAGTCCACATTCATTCAACATCAGAAACCTAAACACAGCTCGAAACATCACGTTAAACAATGTGGATAATTATTGTGATTAAAAGTCACCTTTTATGAGGATTTACATCATTTGCTGTGTTGACACTGAGGAGCATCACATCATGATCTATATTGTAGTTGGATTAATGCCTTGCTTTTTGCATTCGTGGATGATTTCCAGACAAAATGAGCAGAAACACAAACTCCACATTTCTCTCTTTGCCAGAATTGAGCACAGCAGTGTTGTCACGTGAATCTCACTCTATAGTTTTCTATAGATTCATAAAAAAAAGACATGAGAGGAGAGGAGGGGGCACGGACTTCACCACCTCCACATCCACCCCTGGCACCAGCCCTGAGTTGGACACGACACTGTAAAAAAATGCGGCTAAAACAAACGTTTTTATTTTCTGCCTGAAGTGAGTTACACTGTGTGTTTTCCACTTGTTTACAACAGAGCTGCGTAATCTGGATTAGACGCACACTTTGTTCCTCCTTTTTTTTACGTTTTTGACGCCAAACGCCGTCAAAAAGTGACACAAAGTTCAGTTTTGGATGACGATCGAAGTCTTCTTCACTGTTATCAACAAAACTTAAACGTTTAAAATCAACACAGCGACAAAAAATCTTCAGATTGTGTATATTTACTTTATTCATTACTCATTTGTAAAATGTATAAATTACACTGCAGCGCAGACGGAAACAGACCAGAGACACAGAGTGTCATATTTGTTGTTATTAATCTCGGATTATTCTCGTGTTGTGAAACAAAACAAAAATCAATTTTTTAATTTCCACGTTTCCGTTCATTTAAAGCGGCCACAATCAAAACGTTTATGACATTCGGGATGTGGTCGCCGCCGTCGTCGCTGCCTCCCGTGAACCTTGACCTTAACCTCGATTAACCCGCACTTTTACGATGAAAGCCATTAGCGTTTGTTCCTGTGAAGTGAAATAAAGCTCCCGTTTCCATTTCCCATAAAAATAGGATTCATGGCCGCTCACGGGTGAGTGGGCATCATGCATGAGGGCATGTTAGTGGCCTCAGTCTCCATGTTTTCCTTTATGGGACCCAGATGGGCAACGGGACGAGCTGACCATGTGGTTGCCACCCCCCATCCTCCATTTAACCCCCTCACCACCATCGCCATAGAAACCAGAGAGGCTTCTACTGTCTGCGACTGTGTCAGGGAAGACAAACCAGTTTGAATTTCACGTAAAGTGAGGAGAACAACGTCTCTGATCATGTAAAAGCAGCAGCGTGCTGTTCTCTGAGGACACTTTATGTCTGTGTTCATGAGCGTTTGTACAGAATATAGACAAAAAAGCTCCACTTGCTTGACAATTACGATGAGAAGCGCCATTTTCTGACCATTTTGGTGTCAGTTTAATGACGTACTGCTCTCTGTCTCCCTCTTCCTCTCTCAGTGGTACTGCAGCTCTTCTTCTTTTTCTTCTCCGTCTTCTCCACTTCCATTTCCTCAACGTTTTCCTCAAATGTTTATTACAGCGAGGTAAAGACACGGGACAAAGACGTCTCAGGTAGCTGGCAAACCAAAGACAGTAGATTAGATTAGATTAGATTAAACGTCGTTTCTAAATTTACTTGTTAACCCTTCTGTGGCACGTAATTCCTAAACGGTTGAGTAACTGCCATAAAATTAAAAAATAAATCCAGGCGGCCTGAATATCATGATGGTAGAAAAAACCCATGAATTTATCAGTAAAATATACATTAAGTAATAATATATAATATGACGTGTAACTAAACTGTGGAGAGGGAGCAGGTAAACTGTCAATAAAGATCGCTGAAGGTTTTTATATTCTTGCAGTGTTGGAGGAGGAGTTATGCTAATGATGGCCCCTGCGTGTCATCGAGCCAAAGCTTAAGACACGCCCTGAAACAATCACTCGATGACTAAATGAATCGTCAACTATCTTGATATTATCGGTTAATCGGAAATGTGAATATTTTCTCCGTTTCTTTGCTCCATAAATCAAAGAAATCATTCAAACTCAATCGTTTTGGTTTGTGGACAAAAACAAGACGTTCAAGAGCGTCATCGTTTCCAGGTTTGACAAACGCGATCATCGTTTTTTAACGTTTTCCGACATTTAATGGACCAAACGATGACTTTATTGATCGTGAAAGAAATTGACAGATTAACCATTTGTGATGTTTTTTTTGTCCTCAAAACTGAAACTTAAAATCTTAAAAACCAATGACATCAGTTAATTCACCTGTCACTCATGAGACTACGTCTTAATTATTTACAATCCCTGTAATAATCTGACATTTTGATCACGAAACTTTCTGTACAACACATTTGACACCACACTGTCAAATGCGATCTATACTGACACTCAGTTATTGTGTGTCCGTTGTGTTTTTGTGTGAATATGTAGTTGATTTGATTCGATTAATCAGTTTAGAATCAGGTTTGTTGGTTTTGTGAGGCTCTGTTTGTGTTTGTGTTTGTGTGAGCGATTATATCCGTTTTCTCTGGCATAAAAACACTGCCCTCGTCAGGACCAGCCGTCCTCATGGAGACTGAAACCTGGTCCTAATGAGGTCAGAGCCTCATTTCTGAGGAGCTGTGTTAAAGTCCAGCACTTAAGGTTTGGATTGTGGTTTATATTCAGGCTAAGGTTAGGGATTAAGTGGTTATGGTTAAGATTAGGGATGAGTAGAAGTGAGCGGTGTGTCCTGAGGAGGAGAGCGGTGCAAACCTGTGTGTGTGTGTGTCTGTGTGTGTGTGTGTGTGTGTGTGTGTGTGTGTGTGTGTGTGTGTGCTGGCGTGTGTGTGTCTGTGTGTGTAAGTAGAGGCTTAGCTTTAGTCAACAGTCGAAGCGGAAGCGAGAAGCAAAGCTGAGGCAGAACGACCACCACTCTCCTCTGTGTGTGTGTGTGTGTGTGTGTGTGTGTGTGTGTGTGTAACGCAGCCCTTGTAGTCCGGCTTGCATAAGCATAAGTGTGTTTTGTGTGTGTGTACTCATGCGTGCGTGTGTGTACATGTGTGTTGCTATCTGCCCTCCGCACCTTTTCCCTCTTTGACAGCTTGGAAAGACGCGGGATTGAGGGGGAGGAGGGAAAGGGGGGTGAGTTGGAGGAGAGACAGATAGAGGAGGAGGGTACGGTGTTTTGGGGGGGTGGTGCCCAGTGGCGCAAAGCAGGTGAGCGGAGCAGCGGAGGAGGAGGGGGAGGAGGGGGAGGAGAGCGACGGTGAGCAGCGTCGGCGTGGGGATTATCTGTGTTTTCGTGTTCCTCCGTCTTTCAGCTGCTCACCCGTCTATGACCGGCTGGCTCGGCCACACAGACTCGCTGTGGTCAGCCGGGCATGTTAACACAACAACAACACAACACAACAACAAACAAGCACAAAAGTCCTCGCCTCGCCTCGTCCGTCTGCGGCCGTGGACTCACCACGACTCTTCTCGTGCTCTGAGCTGAGCTGGTGTTTGTTTTGTCGCGGGGACACCGGGGGACGAACGTGTCCAAGCGTCCGCGTGACCCGCTAAGAACTTGGCAGTTGACTCGCTGTGGTCACCAGTGTGTGCTTTGACGTCGTTTGGATAAGAAATACAAGAGATTTTGGCAGATTTACGCTGATCTGTGTGAAGGAACTTCCCCAAGTTACTGCTCTAATGCACGATGGGTCGATATTGTCATTAAAATGTTTAAACGTCTGTTTCTTATGTTTGTTTATTTGACACCATCAAGACGACGAGTGATGAGTACGAAAAATCTTATTATTATTATTATTATTATTATCCGTCAAACTGGGATTCCGACTGTGTTGCACTGAGGAAATTTTTGTGCTACCCACTGAACCACCGCGTGGCTTTGACTGTAGTAGAGCTGCCACTAATGACTCTTTTCATAATCGATAAATCTGACGATTGTTTTCTCGATTCGTCGATTAATCGTTTGGTCCATAAAATGTCAGAAAACAGTTGATCGGTGTTTAGTAGGTAATAGTGCGCTCTTTGTGACATTATTAATGTCATTTGCCCATTTTGGGGTGACGGTGGATCAGTGGTAGAGCGAGACGTGTTTCACCTGGAAGGTTGTGGGTCCGATGCCCCGGCTCTGCTACTGTAAACGTTGCTATGTCCTTGGTCAAGACACTTCACCTCAATATTGGGTAAGAAAGATGAGAGCTGGCGAGAGTGATGCGGGGAAACGAGCTGTATGAATGTGTGAGTGAATGGTTGTGAATGGGTGAATGGCAGAAAATCCCCGAATCGGACGACAGGATTTATTTTTTCTTTCTTTCACGATCGTCTCCTCAAGGTAGTGTCTTGAGGAGACGTCAAAGAGAAAGAGCCTGTCAGACTAGAGCAGAAGTCTCAAAGTATGGTCCCCGCACCACTGGTGGTCCGCGAGCAAGTAACATATCATGTTTTAAAAATGTTTTTTATGGGTTAAGTGGTCTTGGTCTAACATGTTGGACTTGTTGTTGTCGTTGAGCGTCGCAGAAACGCGAGTCAAATAACGTGCGGAATTGAACGTCACTTTATTCGCAGCCCTGCAGCTGATACGCAGCCTCTCTTATTGTTGTGCGGCTCTCACAATAAGAGCAATAACTCAACATATGCAGGGTGACGGAGATATTGTCTCAATAAAAAAAAACACAAGCAGATCCACTTTTCTATGTCGATTAAAAGGAGAAGAAATAGAAATCAACACTTAGAATAGATAAAAATATGCGATTTAAATATTTGAATTGTTTGACAGCACTAGTTAAGACACACCTGAAAGATCTGATCACTGTGGTTATTTAAAATGAGCAATGAAATGATTGTCACATGTTTAAAATGACGACCGCGTGATATTTGTGAGACGCGGAGACGCTGTCTTCCGTCCGTCGGGACAACATTTCACCTGCAGTTGTTATCTCTCACACATTCTTATCGTCTCTGTGTATAAACGCTCTGTGAACTATTCTCTTCCTTTGATGGATTCACTTGACCAGTGATGAGACCTTGTTAACAGCGCGGGGGACGTGACTAATTGCGGCGCGTTAATTGAACGCGGCGATGAGGCCGTGAGACGAGCTGATGAGGTGAGAGAGGAGGAGGAGGAGGAGGAGGAGGAGGAGGACACACACACACACACACACACACACAGAGAGCGGCTTCTTCCTCGTCTTCTTATCAAACTATTATTTCAGAGGATTAATCCGTTTTTAATGTGTGTCTTTAGCGCGTGCAGCAGAAACCGCCTCTGTCTGCTCTCGCCTGCCTCGCCTCGTCTCTTCCTATCGCCTCCCCCGAGTCTCTCATGCATTATGTAGCGATGATTATTACTTAATTACACATTAATAAATCCGCTTCATTTGCAGGACATTAAGCGGGGAGTTGAGCGCATATGACAAGAAGACGGAGGAGGGAGGAGGGGAAGAGTGGAGGAGGAGGAGGAGAGAGGGAGCACTTAGTTTTTAGCATTTATTTGGTTTGTTTAGCGCGTTGTTTATGGTTAGTGGAGCCAAGTGAGTCCTTTGACCAAGAGGGAGAGGAGAGGGGGAGGTTGAGTTAACTGTCGCCTTGTGTTGAGCCCAAAGCTCTTCAGGGCTAATGGCATCATTTCCACTCCATCTCCTCCTCCTTACATCTCCTGCTTCCTCAATTTGTAAGCCCTCTCCTTTTTCTCTCTCTCCTCCTTCTCGGGGAAAATCCTCACATTCTTCATTCAGCGGTTTGTCCTTCAAATGGATTTTTTTTTTTGACTGACTTTTTGTCCGTTTCCACCGCTCAATAAATCCCCAAATAATCTGACATCAATGCAACACCCGAGTGAGAGGATACTGTAATGATTAGATTAAAATACACTGTGTGACTGTAAATACTCGGGCTGAAACAATGCTCAAAATCTATTCATCGGTTAAGGTTTTTTAAATGTGAGTATTTTCTTTATAGTTTATAGTCTTTATAGTCTATAGTTTTTTTGTGATATATCTTTTACATGATATTCTCATTTTCGTCCGAATCACATATTGTGAAATAATGATAACTGAAGAAAAACAAAAAAAAAAACACGCAAAAAGTTAAAAGTGCAGGATTTTTAGAATCCTAAATTTTTGGATTTAGGATTTATTCACAACATAGAGAAAGGTCAAAGGTCATAAAGTCTACGTATTGAACGTGGATGAGTCATTATCCCACTGTGAACTCCGTCTTCTTCAGCTAAGGTAAAGTCTTTCACCACAACCTGTCTTGGCAGATGGCCGCACATCTTTGAGTCTGGTTCTGTCAGATTTCTGCCTCTCGTGTTTGCTCTTTGTGTGAACTGTTGGGTTTCTCTGCTCTCGATGATCTTCTCTTTGTACAGCGCCTTGAGATGATGTGTGTTGTCATTCGACACTACACAAATCAAATTGATTTGAATTGAAGAAGCGTTGCCGGCGAGTAATAAACAAATACCGGTATTTGCCCTGGAGTGTCGGTTATCGTATTGCACGATGAAGGACGAAGATGTCGCACCATAGTCGATGTTTGGACCCACGTCTAATCTAGATTAGCATTACAACTCTGGTCATTATCAGCTGATTGATTCATGGTTTATTAAAATGTCAAAAATGTTACGTGTAACCAACTATCTGAAGTCCAGAGTTCATTTTATTCAGTTTTTCCCCCCAAAAAGAATCACTTTAGATGATCAGAAGAGCTGGACTCGTCTTTTCACGTGTTCCTCCTCGCACTTCCTCACTTCTTTTTTTTTTTTTTCATGACGGCGTCGTCTCAGTTGACACAATGTTTCATGCGAGTGTGTGATTTGAATCTAATAAGAGACTCTGGGATTGTAATTATTCATCGCCTGGAGTTAAAGTTATTGTCAATTAACTTGAAGTTAACAAGCGCCCCGAACCTGCCAAATGTGGCTAAACATTAATTGTGCTGGGAAATGTCGTGAAGAACCAGGACCAGGTTTTTTTCAGAAGTCAGATTTTCTTCACGATACAGAGACTCAGGAGCGTTTTCCATACTTTCTACCATTTTAAAACATTTTACAGGGGGAAAGATTTTCTGGTTTCTTTGTTTAACAGAGAATTCAGTAAAATTGGTTCATCTTGGTTTTGTACACTCAGAACTTGATATCTTGATATTTTTTTTTTAACATTTTCCAACATTTTGTGGACCTGACAGTAATTGAGAACATAATTTAGAAAAGGAAATAATCTTTAGTTGCAGTTTCTGTCTGATTCTGGGCAAATTAAAAGACCATGTCATGTAAATGTATCTGATTGTTTTCTGTGCTTCTGATGAATTGGCGCCATATTTTTGTTGTGGATCAGAGTTTCAGCTGCCAATGTTTGTCTTGTTGCTTCAGACCCTGTTCAGACCATGTTTCAGACCCCGTTCAGACCTCGTTCAGACCCTGTTCAGACCCTGTTCAGACCTGGTATTAACAGCTGTTGTTCATGCACATTTGTTTCAAGTACATTTCTCAATCCGTCCTCAAATCTGATCACAAAAACCACATTTAGAGGTGGTTTTAGGACACATTTGAACCCATTCCCGAGCTGCAAGAACACAATCTGCCTTCAAGACGATCTAGAATCTGTCTCCTCTTTTAAAGTTTTGGTTTTCTAACGATTGGTGATGGAGTAAGTTTCTCATTCAGTTCCTACCACAGTTACCTCTTCAGCTAAACCTGAGCTTTTTGACTGACTGAATGAATGAATGAATATTTAAGCTTTATTTATAACCTCAGGAAAAAACCATGTTCATTTATTGACTGTTGTTTTTTGTTGTAGTTAAATAGTGATTTGAAGTTACGGCAGCGTGAATCACTCGCACATCTGCAGAAAAACATGGCTTTGTGCTTTTTAAACAGACATGACATCAGTGTGTTTGAATAAAAGGCTGGGGGGGGGGCAGGGGAAGTCCAGATCTGATCTCACGTGATCCAGGACTCTTTTTAAGGCCAGGTTCAGTCAGATCACGGAGGACAGATGTTAACACCAGGTATGAACGGCCACCTCGGGTCCAAACGGTTGCGTCACCGTTGCTCAGTGACACCGTCTGGTCACGTCACATGTACATCACACTACTTACTCGTCTTTTTTCTCTCCTTCTTTCTCTCTTTCACCATCTGGCTTTACCATTAGATCAGTTTTAATGTCACCCTTTGGCAGCGCACGGAGACTTTCATAGGGCGACTGGCTCCTATAAAACTCAGAGACACTACACATGTGGCTTGAATTACCGCGAAGACAACAGCGGCGTTTTTTTGTTGTGGCTTTTTGTCCAAAAAGACGTGCGTTTACCTTACGCCGTGTTTGCACAGCTATAAATAGTGTAATCTAAGCTCACTCAGGAAGACAAAAGCGTGTATTGGCTTTGCATTAAGACTCGCTCAACCATTAAATGGCTTTTCTAAGAGCTTTGTTAGGAATTCCATTGACTTTGCAGCAGGGGGTGGATTTGAGGTTTTGGTTCTTCTTCTTGCTGTTTTTCTTCTTTTTTTTTTTACTCTTTTTTTTTCCCAAACAGGACAAAACAAGCTAATGTAATTGGTGATTGGTGGAGCCCAGCAGCACCACGCGTGGAATTTAACTGGAGTCATGTGGATCTGCTCTCAATTAGAAAGCAAATTAGTGATTACAATTGAAGGCGCGGAGAAAACTGAGGCTGTTTAAGGAATCTGGAATCTGCTCCTCTCTCTGAATGAAATAATCATTTACAGTTTTCTTTTCGTTTGAAGGAAAGTCCCGCTTTTGTCCCGCCGGGGCTGCGGTGATTAATCGATGGTTTGTGGATGACTTAATTTGACATTTAATTGTTTTTGGTGAGCTCTTGTTTTAGAGTTCTGTGACATCAGTGTTTTAAAATGTTAATATCCTCTCCTCCTCAATAAGCTGAATATCTTTGTTTTTAGGTTTTTGAATGAATCTTTTGTGTCATTTATCTTATTGTTACCTTTTATTTGCCTCATTAAACAAAGCAAATATTCAGTCACTAAATCAGTGAAATCTCATTTGATGTTGCTCTTCCATATGTGCAGAAAAACTGCAGAACTTTCCCAAACTTCCCAAATGTAGTAAAACATGTCCAGCTTTGTACTTGAGCAAAAAAAACACCACAACTTTGTAAAGTATCATCACAAACTCAGTTTGACTATAACTGATAATAAATATATCATCTGTTAATTTACATTTAGTGAAGAACCGTAAAAAAAACATCACTGCTAACTGGGGTTGAAAAAATCCCCCAATTTAAGTTTCCAATCTCATGGAAAGTTTCTGGTAATTTACTGTGAATTTTCCACCACTTGGTGTAGGAGGTGCTGTGTTATTTGCCCTTTTTTATTCTTTTGTAAAAAAGGAATAAAAACAACCACTGAAACAAAGGCTAACGGTGTTTGTGTTGCCACTTGATGAATCCAGATCAGGAACAATCCTTCATCGGGTTTAGTGGTGAAAAAAAAATAGAAAGAAAGAAAAGTCTTTTTGTTAGAAATAATGAGTAGGAAAAGGTCACATCATCTGGTAGGCTTGGTTAGCTTTTGATTGTGTCTGTTTGTGTGTGTGTGTGTGTGTGTGTCCAGAAAGGGTGAAGTCCCTGAGTGAGGTGTGTGTGTTTGCCAGCGACAACTCCTTATCAGCAGCTCGCCTGGTGTGTGTGTGTGTGTGTGTGTGTGTGTGTGTGTGTGTGTGTGTGTGTGTGTGTGGTGAGTGTGTGTGTGTGTGTGTGTGAGCAGGGCATCGGGCCAGTGCTGTGCCATTGTAGCAGCTTAGCTATCCTCACTTATCAGCCACAAACTCACTGGACCTTAAAACACACACACACACACACACACACACACACACACACACACACACACACAGCCTGTAAATCCCCTCCCATCACTGGACTCCTTCTAAGTTTTCTATAAGTCCATGTTTTCAGTCTCACTTTTCCATTACACAGTTCTAGCGTGACTCGGCTCGGCTTGACTGACTCCATCAGTGATAGAACCTGGTACCTGGTTCTTTATTTTTAGCACCTGCTCTGACGAGGTTCCAAGCGAACTGAGCCGACACTAAAATGTGACACCAACAGACTGAGAGTGTTGTCACTGGAAGAGTCATGAGCCAACAATGTCCAACTGTAGACCGCAAGACTTAAAAATCTACTTGTAATTCCAAATTTTACTTATAGTTACAAAATATACTTACAATTCCAAAATCTACTTATAATGCTAAAAGCTACTTATAATTCTAAAATCTACTTATAATGCTAAAAGCTACTTATAATTCTAAAATCTACTTATTGCTAAAATCTACTTTATAATGCTAAAATCTACTTATAATGCTAAAATCTATAATTCTAAAATCTACTTATAATGCTAAAATCTACTATAAATTCTAAAATCTACTTATAATGCTAAAAATCTACTTATAAATTCTAAATCTACTTATAATGCTAAAAGCTACTTATAATTCTAAAAATCACTTATAATGTTAAATCTACTCTTATAATCCCTAAATCTACTTATTAATTCTAAAATCTACTTATAATGCCAAAAGCTACTTATAATTCTAAAATCTACTATACTAAAAAGCTACTTATAATGCTAAAATCTACTTATACTAAAAGTTACTTATACCCTAAAAAATCTACTATAATGCTAAAAGTTATAATTCTAAAAATCTTACTCATGATGTTAAAAGCTACTATA
Source organism: Solea senegalensis (assembly GCF_019176455.1). Taxonomy (NCBI): domain Eukaryota; kingdom Metazoa; phylum Chordata; class Actinopteri; order Pleuronectiformes; family Soleidae; genus Solea; species Solea senegalensis. Next base: position 1,772,853 of record NC_058030.1, read on the forward strand.
ATTCCAAAATTCAATTTATAATGCTAAAAGCTACTTATAATTCTAAAATCTACTTATAATTAAAAGCTACTTATACCCTAAAATCTACTTATAATGTGCTAAAAGCTACTGCTATAATTCTAATCTACTTATAATGCTAAAAGCTTTATAATTCTAAAATCTACTTATAATTCTAAAATCTACTTATAATGCTAAAAGCTACTTATATTTCTAAAATCTACTTATAATGCTAAAATCTACTTATAATGCTAAAATCTACTTATAATGCTAAAATCTACTTATAATTCCAAATCTACTTATAATGCTAAAAGCTACTTATAATGCTAAATCTACTTATAATGCTAAAAGCTACTTATAATACTAAAATCTACTTATAATGCTTAAATCTACTTATAATGCTAAAATCTACTTATAATGCTTAAATCTACTTATAATTCTATAATCTACTTATAATTCCAAAATCTACTTATAATGCTAAAATCTACTTATAATACTAAAATCTACTTATAATGCTTAAATCTACTAAAATCTACTTATAATGCTAAAATCTACTTATAATTCTAAAATCTACTTATAATTCTAAAATCTACTTATAATTCTAAAATCTACTTATAATGCTAAAATCTACTTATAATGCTAAAATCTACTTATAATTCTAAAATCTACTTATAATGCTAAAAGCTACTTATAATTCTAAAATCTACTTATAATGCTAAAATCTAATGCTTAGGTTTTATTCTGAAAATCTCCTGTTTCTCTCTCTCCAGCCTCTGGCTCCACTCCACTGTGGCTGTGCTAAACGAGCTAAGCTAAGCTAAGCTGACCTAACCCAGCACTGGTGCTATGTTTCTCCTAGTCTGAGTCTGAAGTTTGAATATTTAAAGATTGAAAATGTAGCAGCTGCTGGTTCTGTGACGTCTCTGGAGAACGTTTGCATGAACGTTGTCACACTTACGTACGTACGGTCTGTGCTTGTGTAGCTGTCGCTCATGTTTATGATAAATCACGGAGAATTGACATGGGAACAGAAACACAATCTTATCGTTTTTAGTTGTAGTTACACGCATGTTTTTATCATTTATACACACACACACACACAAACTTGTATTTATATCTTAATGAGGACATAATGCATTTCCTAAACTCCTTACCCTAACCTTAACCCTAAAACCAGGTACCCTTAACCCTGAAAAAACCCTTTAAAGTCCCAGACAACGACGGGTTTTTATGTTTTTTTTTTGGACCTCACAAAGATATAAATACAAGTACACACACACACATTCCTATTCTGTACATTAAATATTAGTGGTGGGGGCAATTAGTAGTGCTCCTCTGCACACCTGGTTGATGCATAATATATTTATTAGGCTAGAACCCCCCCCCACACACACACACAGGTTTTTGCAACTATTCTTGTTAAGAGACTCCATCGACTTCCATTAATTTAACAGCCAAAACAAAGCATTATCCCTAACTTTAACCCTCTTATGATCATCATGAGGATTTATTTTAATTTCATGGCTGTAGAATTGTCAAAAAAATGTCCAATAATTGAGCTCTTCTGGATTGGAAGTGGGAGGGGCTTCAAAACAGACCCCAAAAACCTCAATCAGGTCATCTGGGGCCAGGTTTAACGTACATGAAGGAATCACACGTTCATTAGGTTGGAATGGTCAAAAAAGTCGACGACGACTTTCCCGTGAATTCCTACAGGAAGACCGCCATCTTGGATTGAGCGCCGATTTTGGCAACCAATCGCACCAGTGGGTATTTTTTGTTCATTAAAATCTCGATATGTGCCGAATAGATATTTTGACGGTAAAACAGCCTAAACAGCAAAAACAGCCTTTTCTCACTTTTGTGCTGATTTATTCATTTATTCAATCATTCTTTTTTTTTTTTCCTCCGCTCGCCTTCAGCCTGTTGTGGTTGCATTTCATTTAAAACCCACACACACACACACATCCACCATGAACCCAGACTAATGTGCATTGTGGAGTCTTGGACAGAACAAGCTGCTTGTGTTGTGTTTCTCTTTTATTGGACACTCGGCCGCCTCTTTGTGCTTCGCCCCTCCGCGGACTCACCGGCGCTTTCTCCTCTTTAAGCGCTCGAGCCTTCAGTTGGTTTTTCCAACTCCTTTCCATTCACCTCCCAGTCAAAAGGCAAGAGCGTCCTGCGGTGAGACACACAATGGAGCAAGAGCGAGTGAAAGTAGCCCAAAGTGTGTGTGAGAGACGGGGTTGAATGCTGAATAGTGAAAGAACATGTGCTTTTGCACCTGTTTTTGTAAATACATAATCAATCTTTATCGTAACCGACATTGTGGAGCACATTTTAAATCTTATTTAATGACATAAATTGTACATTTTGTAGATGTTTTGTGAAGTAAATCAACATTAATTACAGTATAAAGTGAACACGCTGGCATCTCAGGGCTTCGTTGTGTTGCACTTAAAGACTCTTTGGCTGCTTAATGGCAGTTAAGTGATTTCCATGCGTTCGCGTGCATTACTTTCGTCTTATATTTACAGTGTTGTACTATATTTATCACACTTACAGTAAGAATCACTAGTCGCTCTCGTGAAGTAGCATCATGTCAAAACTGCGTCTTACTGATGTTATTTTCTTAATTAATTGATCGTGTTTTCGGTCCAGAAAAGAGTAAAAAATAGCTTAATATTTCCCAAACATTGACTCGGGCTGAACAATTCATTAAGAATTCAGAATCTCAATATAAGACTGAAGACTGAGCGTCTTTGTTTCCTCACAGGTCATCACACAGTGATCGCCAAATCATTATATCGCAGTCGCAATTTCCAGGCAAATAAAATCACAAAAATTAGATGTTTATTCCAAATCATTCAGCCCTCTAAAAAAAAACAAGAAAAAGTGACTCCATGGGTGTTTTTCTTTTAATTTTTAGGACATTTTGGTCCTTTAGAACTCCAGATCACAACATGTCAAGATTTTGTTTTGCAAACCAAAGACGTTCCGTTTTCTGTTTGGATCAAAGAACTTAAGCCTCAAAATGTCAGTTTTTTGATTATTTTAACCATAAAGGGCCAGAAAATAATCCTGTAACTAAGTGTTTTTAACCACTTTTCCAGAATAACTTTCAATATCTGGCAGTTGTTTACAATTTACTGCATGTTAAAATACTGTTTTAACAATTTAAAATGAAGGTAAACAAAAAGGTTTTTGCGTGTTAAATTTGAAATTTCAACATTTAAAATAACGTTTGTTTGAGTTTTTGTCTCAATAATCCAAAAACGGGCCAAAAACCAGCAAAATAGTTGGTACTTTCCAATCGAAGAATGGAGTCGTTGTTGCTTCTTTGCGCTCCGCGGTTCTCAAACTGTGGTACACGAGCTTCCTCTGGTTATACATGGTGGAAAAATCAAAGTAGAAAATGAAACAAATGACACAAAAGATTTTAAATAAATGAAGTAATCACAACTTTACCTCTCGCTCCATCTTAATCTGATTTCACCAAAGTATTTTAACGTTGGTGATAATTGTGTTATTTTGAGAAACCACTGCTTGTCTATTTGCTGTATTGCGGTTTTTTTTTTTCTTCCTCTGGATGAATAAATCCAGCACTGACACGTCGAAGCTCGGGGATCAAACCTGTGTTTTTCTGGCTGCAGCGGTCGGTTCAGACGGACCACAGTGACTGGTTGTACTGAGCTGAAGCAGCAGCAGGAGCAGGAGGATGAGGAGGATGAAGACGAGGAGGAGGATTCTGCTCGTCTACATCTGGTCCCTAATAAAAGCTTCATGTCTGTATCAAGACACCGTGAAACAGGGAGATGGAGTTGCAGGGAAAGTGCTCGAGTGGAAAGAGAATATGAGATCGCATGGCTGAGAGTCGTTGGGAAGGTGTGTGTGTCTGTCTGTCTGTCTGTCTGTCTGTCTGTGTGTGCGTGTGTGTGTCTGTGTGTGTGTGTTGTTCAGTACAAGCCTGTTTTTAAAAATGCAGAAGTACTGTGTGCTTTAGAGTTGATAAGCAGTCTGGGGAGCAGCTTCTCCTCTTCTCTTCGCTCCTCAACTTTTTTCCTGACCATGAAGCAACAAAATACCACATTTGTAAAAGTAGTTAAAGGTCCAGTATGTAATACTTGAGCTCGGTTATTCGTTGTCGCACTTTTTTTTTCCAAAACAAACTCAAGCGTCACAGCTAAATAATCAAGTTTTTTTTGTATTTCCAATAATTAAAGTAAGCTCTTTCATTTTCCAGCTTTTTAACTCTTTTTTTATCACATAAGCCTCTAAATGTACGATGCTGCTGTTTTGCTTCTTTTAACCATAAAAGGGCCAGAAAATGACCCTCCAGTTGTTAAAAACGATTTCAAAAGGTTTTTAAAAATTTTAAAATTTTAAAAGCAAAACAAAAACCAAACCAGAAAAACATGGAAACTATGTTCAGTTATTTTTCCAACTCTTATAGATCGCACAAACGGTTGTGTAATTACGGTAATGCAAAGTGCGCTTGTGCAAATGTGTCGTCTGCGATGCGCTTGACGTTGAAGGGTTAAATGTGAATATTTGTGGTTTCTTTGCTCCATAAAACAAATAAATAACTAAAACTGCATATTTTTTGGTTGATGGACCAAATTAGACGTTTGAGAACAGAATGATTTTTTAAGTTTGGGAAAAACAGTTTTTTTCAGCGTTTTTTCCTAATTTCCTGACATTTCATGGACAAAAACTAAATGAATTATTAACTATTTGGTGAATCCATTTTCAACAAGTGTTCGATAGCTTCTACACTGCGATTATGTTTGGTTTCTTTACTCCATATGACAAAAACATATTTGTTCAATTCAAATCAAATTCAAATCAACGTTTTCTAGAACAAATAATCGATTGATCCAGAAAATAACTGGCAGATTAATAGATTACAGATTACAGAGTAATTGTTAGTGGCTGCTATAAACTTGTGATGCGTAAAAAGTGCATCTTTTAAATATTGCATTCACTAATTATTGAACATTTTGAACTTGGAAGTTGGACGATTTGATCTTTTATTTTTTTTGTCCACCTTCATGTTAAAACATCTGTTGCTAAGCAAACTCCGCTCACTGGCTGGGATCGTATTTGTTTCCAGGCAACATCGACTCGTATGAATATTTTGTCATGGAGCAGTGGGGAAAATATAAGATTTGATATTAAATCATAACAATACGCCTTCCAAACTTTTACCCTGAAGAGGTTTTAGAGTACACTTTAAAAAAAACATTAAACGGGCATGTTTTTTTGGGGGGGGGAGAATTGCCTAAAAAAAAAAAGAATGGAAAGTGTGTTTTGTCTGTAGGATAAAATATGTGATTATACTTCTACTGAAAGAAAGAAAGAAATAAACACACCAGGCACCACAGGCAGTATGTGTATATTTTTCATGTTGGTCCCAGAAGCCGAGTGTCGTGCGAGTTAATCTGTCCGCCAGCGATACGCCGTGACATAAAGCCGTTTATTTCCCCGTCTGCTCGCTGTCTCTCTCGCCCTGTAATGCCTAATCAAGTTTGTATCAAGCTAAATAATGCCGTAGCGTGAAATTGGTGTCTTCAGTCAAAAAGCCTGTGCGACGAGAGACGGCAATTATGCAACATCCCTCCCTCCAGCCCTGTACTGCTCCTCTTATTCATGTTAGCCCGCTCTGTCTGTCTGTCTGTCTGTCTGTCTGTGTGTGTGTGTGTGTGTGTCTGTCTGTCTGTGTGTGTCTGTGTGTGTGTGTGTGTGTTTGTTGGTATTTGTTTCTTCTTTTAAGAGCTTTTTTATGTCATAAACACTGACCTTCTCAGGACCAGTAGTGCTCATGGAGACCAAAACCTGTTCCTAATGAGAACCAGGAACATATTTTCTGAGGAAGTGGTTACTGGCAGGTAACCTGCTGCTGATTGGCTGAGAGAAGTCATGTGATTATCCAACGTCACTGGGCCGCATACCATTTTGGATAACCAAAGAAGTTACCATTTAGTCACTTGTCTATATACATATACATATATGTATGTGTGTGTATGTATATATGTGTGTGTATATATGTATATATATGTGTGTGTATATATATATATATGTGTATATATATGTATATGTATATATATATATATATATATATATATATATATATATATATATATATATATACACATGTATGTGTATATATAAATATATATATAATATATATATATAATTTGTTGCCCGTCTAGGGTAAAACATAGATGTGTATATGTATATATATATATATATATATATATATATGTATGTATATATATATATATATATATATATATATATATATATATATATACACATCTATGTTTTACCCTAGACGGGCAACAAACCTATATATGGTGATAAAGAAAATCTCTTACCAAATGGGGCAGCCAATGGCCGAGTGGAAGGGAACTGGGCTTGTAACTGGAGGGTTTAAATTCCTGCCAGGTCTAGGCCTGGGGTACCTCCTGAGCGAGGTACCCAATCCCAGATTGCTCATTGTTAATTGAACACAGTAAATTTGACCCAGCTATGGGGGGCGGGGGGGTTAAATGGGATTAATGGGTCAGGGCGGGCACCCAAATCTTAAATCTTTGGTGACCTGGTTATGTTCCAGCAGGAGAAGCTCAGGTGTTCCTGATATTGTCGCACAAATGGAACCCCGCCATCGTTAACTTCGTTAACACCGGTGACCTGTCAAAATGGCTGCCACGGTTACCGCCTTTGTGTATTTCCTCCTGATATTGGAGCTCAGTGGTGAACTCTGTGTCTTCATTTGACTTGATGGTGATTGGAGGGAGGCGCCACACAGGGAACTTCTAGTTCAGTTATTCCTGGCTCGTTCCCCCCAGAGTCCAAGTCCTCCAGAGAAAAGCCGTCCCTCCCGTCCTCCTGACCTCTCTTCTCTTCGCTGTCCTACTCCTCATCTTCCTCCTCGCTGCCCTCCTTCACCTCTCGTCCTTCCCTCAACCTTTCATCTCCTCTGCCGACGTGTCTTTCTTCCCTCCTTTTTTAAAAGAAATAACAAAACTCTCTCAGTCTCCTCCCATTCTTCATCTCCCCGCTCTCTCCCCGTCTCTGCTGATATTGATTTGTCTTCCCGCCTCACTCTCGCTCACAGACAGAAAAACAAATGTCGGATCAGAGAGCCTCTTTAATCTCAAGCTGTGTTGTTTGGCCCTGAACATCAACTCTGTGCTCGTCTGTGTGAGGAAATGAATGTTCGGCTGTTGAGAGGTGAAAATGTTTTTTTTGGGAATACCTCATGTACAATGCATGTGTGTGTGTGTGTGTGTGTGTGTGTGTTTGAATATGTGCAGAAAATAGACCTTTTTCCCGGGAAAAGGTATCAAACATTCTGGAGTTTTTAAATGATGAGGCAAGAAAACCTTTCTCATGTGTCTTAAAACAGCAGCTGTCGCAAGAGTTAGCTACTTTTCAACAAACCCCGTTTCCAGTCAGGATAAAATAGTGATCGTTATGTCGGCACGCTGTGAAACACAAGCTAAACTGTCGTCATCACACCGAAGCATCTCAAAAGTGGCGTGTGGAAGTATTTTAGGTTTTACAGAAAACATGAGCGAGCATTTAACAAATCTGCCGACTCACCTGTTAGCTTAGCTGTTTGTTTGTTTGTTTGTTTGTTTGTTTGTTTGTTGGCACGTTTCCATTTACATCGGAAGTCAGAACTGGAAGTGACATAACCTCAGAGTATCTCGGGATAGCCATTGTTAGCAATACCACTGAACATGTAGTTTGGCCAGCAGGGGGCAGTGAAGTGTTCAGTAGAATTAGATGATATGAGCTTAAAATTATATCACGATATCGCAATCTGTACTATCGTAATTATTAGTCTGTAAATGTACCGACAGTAATATCGATGAATGAATGAACGCACGTGTGACGGAGTCGACGTTTCACGACTCAAGTATTTAAAATATTAAAATCTAGGGTATTCACGATAATTCAGGATGTTACGGTGGAAAGGCGAGCTATGAAACAGTTCGGCAAAAGACTTCCCCGGGGGCTTGAGGGTTTCTGACAACCGGGATGTCAGGTAGAGGGGAGTTAGGCTTGTTTAATGATTTTATTCTTCTAAAATGGTATTTATTAGTGATTCATTTAAGGGAATGTAAGTAGCAGATTTTGAAGTAAAAGTGTGGGCAGTTGTGAATATATGTCGCATTTTTTTTAAACAATAATTCAGTTGTTTTAAAAATGGAATACTCCAGTTAATGGACATGTGAAGCAACCTTATGAAAGTTAGTCAGTCTGTATTTGTTTGTTGATGGTGTTGGTTGTGATTGTTGAGACTGCTGCTCTAACAGCATAGCCACATATCCGTGGATAAATAAATTAAAGAATAATATAACGATTGATTAATTGATTTACAGAAGTGTAAAAGTGTAAAAAATAGTATTTTTACTACTGAAGTGAGTGGCAGACTCTGGGGATCTTATATCGGGGGTTGGTGAGGTTGCTCTAATTTTCCGAGTTGGAAATCCAACTTGAGCAGGTTCTTTCAAGTTGAAAGAACTCCCCCTCAACTCGAAAATTCCGACTTCTGACTACAACTGGAATGCACCGTTCAACCTCGAATGACCAAAAGCAAAGATGAGTCAATTCAAATATCTTTGAAGGAATAACATGTTTGTATTAGTCAATAAAAAAAGTGTTTGACCGCCCCAGGGTTGTCGGGGGCGGAGCTACGCAGGCGGTAGCCGTGACTGAAACGAAATCAGAGTCTGAGGAAAAGAGGAAAAGGAAAGGGCGAACGATGAGAGGTGACGAGTGGAGGAGAGAGACAGCAGACGGGTAAAGATAGAGAGGGCGATGGAGCTTGTCAGCCAGGCTTGTTTGGTTGTTTCTCTCTGCCATCCATCTAAGCCCTCTGCTACCTCCATCCCCTTTACACACTCTCTCAAACAAAAGCATCTACACACACACACACGCACACACACAGTCCCAAAGCCTGCTGTTTCTGGCCAGTGGCTCAGTGCCTGGGATGTGTGTGTGTGTGTGTGTGTGTGTTTATGTATTTTAAGGCTGTTTTTGTTCAGATTGCACACAGGCAGAGAGAGCGGTTTTACTGCTGATAAAAGTATTTGGTTAATCAGCTTCTGTCCTTGTCCCCTGACTAAGTGTGTGTGTGTGTGTGTGTGTGTGTGTGTGTGTGACACAGGCCATTGAAGTTGCTGTGGGTCCCGGGGGGTGGGCTGGGGACGGAGATTGGCATCAGCCTTCGGCCAGTAGCGTCACAAAGTCGTTCCTGTGGGACAGGAAGGGCGGCCAATGAGAGAATCCCTCTGGAGCTGTAGGGAGAAAGCGGGTTGGGGAGGAGGGGAGGGGAGTAAGTGGGGAAGTAAGAGGGAGGGAGGGAGGAAAAAAAAAAAGGAGTGTCGAGGATGAAACAGACACATGAAGACGGAGAGAGAGTGAGTCGGATGACAATTACCCTCCTGACTTCTGTCCAGCACCAGTTGTCAATCATGCCGCCGCACTGGGAAAAGCCCGGCCTATCATTGGCTACGTTGACCCACATCCCGCCTCTCTGGGGCTGCGTGATTGGCTGCACTGACCCGTCCGTCACAGAGATCTGGGAACAGCAGAGTCTGGGGAATAAGTGGCCCTGATACTGTGCGTGTGTGCCTGTGTTGTTTAGCAGGGAAAAGGAAAAAGACAAAGAGTTTTTTTTTTTTTCCTTTCCTATCAAGGCTGAAACTGTTTCCACGAGACGGCAGAGAATAAGAGACACGAGGGGAAGCAAACGGGAATGGGGGAGGAGAGGAAGAGACATTTTGGTGTGGGACATTACAAGGTTGCACACTGGGGAACTTTTTCTTCTGAAGATATGGACTAGAAAAGGACTACAGGGGTTATTGAGGTGGGTGGGAGTGGGTTTGGTATTTTTGCATTCAATTTCTGCCAAATCATGGTCATTTCATCTAAATTTGGACAAATTGGACCTTTTAAGAGAGGGAGGGAAATTTAGATGAGGTTGTAAAAGCAGGATGAATAGATAGTGAGAGAGAGAGAGCGAGAGGGGGGGAGGTGTGGTTGCTCAGCTGTGTATTGTGTGTGTGGATAATTAATGATAATTAAAAAAACGTGTGTAAATATTTGTTTATGTTATCATCACCATAATAAAACATTCTTCTGCTCAAATGACTACATAATTAGCATTACATATGTTACTAGAAGGCGGCAGCAGCAGCAGCATTTTTTACGAGGTTGTTGAATGCATCTTGTTAGCTGTCAACCCTGCATTACTTTCACTACCTCTCATGCACTGGAGTTTAAAATATTCAATGAATAATATCCATTGCATAGAAATGCCCATCCCCAACATGAAGTAAAAGTTTATAAAATAATTAAATGAATACGTTTCCGCTTTATTCATCTGTGCGTCTCATCCCAGACTCTGGGAATGAATGTTAGACAGAAACGAAAGTGTGTAAGCTTTTGTTTTTTCTCACTTCAGGTGCAGCGATGTAAACTATAATTAATTCTCCTCCCTCCTGAACATGTGTGTGTGTGTGAATATTTGCTGTGTTTTGCTAAAAGTGGAAGCAGCAGATGGACCTCACATATCATTCCTGTGTGACGGCTGTGGGTTACAGGTGTTCACTCACCTGAACAAGCGGGAACCTCATGTTCACCAGTGGATGTTTGTTTAAATCGCTGCCCTCAAAAAGAAACTGGCACGTTTCTACTCCGTCCATGGCAGTGTTTGACAATTTTTTATGCGAGGACCCACTTTTTAAAGATAACAACCTATCTGTAATGTAAATGTGGGTATAATTTATCACCATTTTACCGACATTTTTGTCTGTAAAAACATATTTTTGCTTGTGGTATTTAAGAAATCTTTAGTAAAAGGCTGGAAAAAATTCCAAAAAATGTATTTGATGACTCTTCTGACCGAGTCTATGTCTGTGGGACTGTGCACTGTAACAAGTTGTGACACGTAACCTACTACGTTTACTACATAAACAGACATAGACAATCACAGATAAACAAAACATACTATAGACAAGAAGAATAAGGATATAAAAAAAGTATAAAAGCTTTAACAAGAGCTTCAAAACATAATGTGGTTTAAGCTAAAACGAGTCATTTTGAAGTTCAGGAAACCCTGAATCATTTGATTTGGCCTAATTATTGCTAAATGTCATATTGTTAATATAAAACATCCAATTTCCACTTCATATATGTTTTGGTTTGGCATATTTTCTTATATATTTTATGAATGTAATGTTTGAGCTATCACTTTGGACACTCTGGCCTGATTGTGTGTCAGATAAGCTGTATTGCAGCGCAGGCATGAGTGATGTGTTGTTGGTCTGCAGGTGTGTTTCACACAATTTCTTCCTCCGTACCTGCGTTTATTAGAGACTGCAGCAGCTGGGATTCTCCCAGGTGTGATGACAAAACAGTAACTTCAGCCTTTGTCTTTGTGAGCTTCCCTCCATGTGGAAACTTTAATTTCCTCGGATGTATGTATACAAGGTTTCAGAATGTCTTAGTGGTACAGTAAACATATTATTAAGTTATGCTTATTAAAGAAAAAAAACAAAAACTGTACTACACTTCCAGGGAAATCACATATTTGCTGTTCTCATTAACAGTTAAGTATATTTACTGAAACACACACATGAATCACTTTTGACAGAATAAGGTGTCTCCAGGGTTAACGTAAACAACGGCAAAAGGCATAATTGTGTGTGTGTGTGTAGATGGGCTGTGGATTCCCAGCGGCATCTTTGTTTGCTTTTTGCGTCTCTCACACACACACACACACAGACACTCACATCCACATTATGGAGAGTGTTTCTGTGTGTGTGATGTTGTTGAGGCAGATTGTGTGATCTCTAGGTCTCTGATGTCTCAGTGATTATTGGCTCGCCCACTGCTCTGCTGCGTTTGTCTGCCGTGTGTTTGGCTCATGTTGTGGGGACCTACAACGTCTTTATGCACCAACGTTACAGGGACTTTCTCCTTTATGGGGACAAAACTCAAGTTGCCACAATCACAATATCGTGAGGTGGGGACATGTTACTTTCAGACTTTAAAGGTCATATTAAAAGAATATACACCTTGTAGGGCTCTGAGATCTACTGACTCAGGTCAGATAGTTGAGCCCAGAGTTCAAACCAAATATAGTGAAGCAGCATTGAGCTGTTATGCTGCACACGAATAAGTTCTCAGTGGAACTGGCATCAGCATCAAATGTGAATATTTTTAAATCCAGGTTAAAAACACTTGCTTTTCTCACATGCTTATGATTGAGCTAGCATTTCTGCACTTTACTTTTTTGTTTTAAAGTAATTTTAGAGTAAATTATTGTTTAATTGGGATCTGTTCAAATTGTAAATTTTAATGTTTCCTATTTTAAAATGTATTTTGTTTTTATGTAAAGCACATTGAGTTGCCTTTTTGGATGAACTGGAAAATTTGAGTGACTACGTCTTCTAAAGGTTTGAAGGCTTTGTTATAGGCTGCTAACCAGACTAGGGTAGATATAATCTAACTATGATTTTGTTAAGAATCAGACAATTAATATTTTTATTTGCTAATTATAGAGTTTTAAATTTTTTTTTTTACAAATGAACCTTTTCATCTAATGATCTGTTTCATGTTTGAATATTTAAATGATATATAATGCTATTTAATATGTGTATGTTCAATACACATCTACTTAAATTTCTCAATTTCTTGTGACACCATTCACATATATATATATTAATGTAGAGAGATCAGCTTTGTCCATCAGCTGCACTGAATTTGGCACTGGGCTGAGAAAAACCCTAACAAACCCTGCCTACAGAGCTGAAACTATTGGTCATGTCCATTATCAATTAATATATCAATTATTTCTAGATTAATCATTTGTTGTTTTGTCCATAAAAATCCCAAAAATGATGTTGAATCTCTTTCTGTGTGTTTCGTACAACTCAAATCAAAATTTTGTTCACAAACCAAGAGATTTTCACTTAACTGTCATAGAGCAAATACATTGTTATTTGCACATATTCACATTAAAGGAGCTAGAGTCAGAAAGCCACTTCAAAATCCACTTAAACTGATTGTGGAAACATTTGGTGATTCATTTAGTATCATCCCCTAGGACTTAAAAGGACAAGTGATAATACAGTCACTGTCGCGATGGAAAATGGGTTGAAATCATAGAAACATGGCAGTCAACGTGGCTGATTATATTTTGCTTAATGTTGCACCTCAAAGCCTTTAACACAAGTCAGTGTCGAGTCGGTGTGTCTTGATAAAAATGACAAAAATCTTTGCCGACAGTCGACCGCACACTCATGTCCAGTGTGGCTGCGGCCGAAACTACGCTGCCGTTAGCTTGACTTTTCCTGAGTCCGCATGAAGTGTCGGGGCTGTTAATTGGCTTATCCTGCCAATTTTTACATCTTCAAATTAGAGACCTGAGTGTGAAGGGAAGTGAGATGTACTGTGGGCGGGAAAGAGATGGACCAACACAAGGTTCAATAATTGGATGCCTTGAATATACTGTATGTTCTTCTTCTTTTTTTTGTTTTTTTACAGAAGCATATGCTTCCCCACATTTTCTGACATCCATATGCAGGTCACTCTCCCAGAGCTTTAGTTTCCCTAATGGGAGAAACCTACAGATACAGTAAATACACACACGCGTCCTGCTTTTATGTGTAAGCATGCTCAACTCGTCCCACACTGCCACACTCGTACACTTCCCCCCCCAGTGTGTGCAGGGTTCACTGTAACGGTGTGCGTGTCTCTGAGGGGGGCTGAAAGGACTCTGGGAGTCTAAATAAAGCTCCGTGTGCTTGGCTAATGAAACACGCCATATTCCCCACTGTCTCATCAAGAAAAATGGGCTTTTATTAGAGGCAGAGTTACCAGTGCATCTAGGTCTTTCTAACATCTAAAACTTTTCTTAGCTATGCAAACAACACGCACAGAATCCCTGGTGATACTGAATCAGCTTAATACTAGAAGTATGTGTCATATGATTTTTTTTTTTTTATCTCCACCGAGGAGAGGAGGTTATTTTCACCTGTGTCCATCTGTTCACTTCTTGACTTGTTAGAAAGTACGTTTCAAATAGACGTTTAAATCATCGTCAAAATGGCGATGCCGACAAAACACAACTCTTTTTTTTTTTCTTGTTTCTCAACGTAGAAGTGTTCTGATCTCGTGTTACCCGGCGACATTCCCGGGCTGCACACAGGAAGTGGTTGGTTTTATGTCCAGACCGACAGAAAAGAAAACAGCAACATTGAAACAGGTTGGAGTTTGACTTAATTTACGAAGAAGCATAAACAAAAAGATTCAGAAGTGAATTCCACTGCTCCAAAAAAATCAAAAGTTTAATGGGATGAATTCATCTTTTCCCCGCTCACTCCTGCTCTGCTGCTGTATACGTGCAAACGGTCCCTCAGGGGTTGTCCACATGAAAACAAAGTTTTTATTTATGACATTGGTGTTTTATCCACATGCTAACAATATTTCGGGAGCTCTGAAGTGCTTCCTTTTTTTAAAATGGGTCTCAGAGTGGGGAAAATAAAGCCAACTGATATGCTAATTTGGGGAAGCGATGATGTTGAGGATCATTGGTTTCTTCCTCTACTAATGCTTGGTGATTGTTTGTTCTCTGCGGTTTATGATAACTTGTATTTTCTTTCCTTTCTTCATTCTGTCTCTGTGATTGTAAACTCTGTAATGTGTCCTTATTTGAGTAAATCCTATTTAAAAAAGTTTTTACACAGCGCACATGCCAGCACGTGACAGCACGTTTTATTCTGTTTCCGTGTGGACAGGACCATAGTTGGATCTGATAGGTTTGCTTGATATAAAATAAAGTTACATGGTTTCCTCTTAACAAAGACTAAACGGAGAAAGAATATAACATTTTCAATTCAATTCAAATCAACTTACTTTGTATAGCAGCATATATTATTCAAAGTCAACATTATAGAGAGCATAGAAACCCAACAATTCACACAATGAGCAAGCACTAGGCATCAGTGGAGAGCAAAAAACTCCCAGACTATCTGCCTAGACAGGTTGGGGTGAAAAGAAATACTGTTAAATTATGTTGAATGACAACAATATCATTTTGAGGCTGTTGATCTGAAGAGCTCTGATCTCCGTTGGACAATGTCCTACATTCAACAGTAAAACATTGCAGTGGGTGATAAAACTGCACTTATGTGTCACGTCGTTTATAACCACCAGACTTTAAAACATTGTCCCCACCTGCACTTTCTGTGTACCTATTATTACTCTTTCAAAGTACTTTTATTTTTAAATTCCTCCTTGCAAACGTTGTGCTGTGCCTCTGCGACAAAGCCGCCGTCTCCCCGTAGAGATCATTACAGTTGTTTTGATTCAGATCCACGTTTTCCTTTTCCCTTCAAACATTGAAACAAGACTCGACGAGCGAGGTGTGCTTGTTATTCCCCTTTTAAAAGGACGGAGCACTTCACAGATTTATAACTTCTTGTTTTCATTGGAGATGTTGTCGCTGCCGGATTGTGAGGATGGGGTGAGTCCGCGGGGAGGAATACGAGGAGTGGGATAAAAAAAAAAAGAAAAAGAAAAAGTGCAAGGGGCTGGAGAGGAGAGAAGCAGGATGAGGAGCAGGATGAGGAGCAGGACTTTTTTTTAAATGATCAGAGGCAGAGGTGAGTCAGTGAAAAGTGAGGAATCGCGTGTCGGGCTGGGGGTGAACAGGAAACCCCATTGTGTGGTGGCTCAGCCATTTCCTGTTTGTGTGCCAGCTGTACTTCCCTCCTTCCTGTTGTACCCAGGAAGTCGGTGTCACATTCCAGCTCTGATCAACTCAGTGTGAGATTGTTGCTAATGTCCCGGGACGTTTGCGTCGTCAATACCTGCCTGTTTGTGACTTCCTGTATTTATTTTAAGAGTCTTAATGTACGTACATTTGCACAAGATCAACGCTTTCCTTGATGGATCATATTCAACTCCGTAATCCTTGCATAATCTGGCAAGGAGCTGATGTTTTTCATGTCGGTTATGAATTATTATTTTATTTATTTGTTTTTGCCTTTTTGTTAGAGGGATTACTAAAGAACTACTTAAGTTAAATTGGCATGAGACTTTTTTAAAGGACAGGATTGAGGCCATTGAGTTTCAGTGCAGATCCCGAAGTTACGTAGCTTTTTTTTGTCTCAAATTATGGTCTGTATTAGTTTGGTAGATTATGCAAAAACTACTTCTGACACAGGATTTCTTTAACGTTACACTTTTCAACATATAATAACACTTTTTTCAAGAAATAATGTAGAGATCATGATGGGCAAAATCAGTCATACACTCATACCCATAAACAGGTAAAAAGAGCACTTTGTTATATAATTAAAATTAAAATCTGCAGAGATTTTCAAGTTTGTTAGTGATGTCATTTAAGTTTATTTCTATGTTATTTATCTGTAAAAATCTTGTTGGGTTCAGCAACATGAAGCCTCATGAATGGGCTTCAGTAAAATCTGTGCACGCACTCTAACAAACATTCATCGTCAATTGAAAGTTAGAAAGTTATAGAAAATGCATGAACTTCCTGGAGCTCCTCTTTAAAACAATCAAATCGGCAAGTTATTACAGATTGCGTAACTTTTATGAGACAAAAAACAACTTTATGTATCACTTCGTTCTGAACATTGTTTATAATTTTAGTGGGTTGATTTAAAATTGGGGTTTTTTGGTCGTGGTTCTTGGTCTTTGAATGTTTCCGAGTGACTCATATCTTTGTGATTGTTTTTGAAAAATGTAGATGTAGGAAAATGTAGGAAAAAAAAAGGTTCCACAAATTCTAAACCTACTTCTTCCCATATTTGTCTTCTTCCTCAGCGGTAGAAGAAGGGGAGTCTTCAGAGTGTGGAGGCACCTGGGATGAATCAACTGTCCAGACAGGTTAGTGTGCACACGCACACACACACACACACAGATATCATAATAGAGATTTATCCGACTGTCAGATCCACAGATCTGCGCGACTCCCTCGCACACTCAAACTCGCAGCCGCGCACAATTTGTAATATCAATTCCACATGCTTTCATGCCGGCGCCGCTCGGAGCGACGTCGAGGAGAAGAAAGGGTGAAGATGGAGGAATGAAGTGAATGTAGAAGGGATTGTTGGGAGGACGGGGGAGAGAGGAGGGAAGAGAAGGAATTAGACGGCAGATCTGGAAAGAAACGCTGCACTCGCTGGTCTCAGGAGTCACAAGAAAAAAGACATGACAAAGGGGAAATGGAGGGAGAGAGCGAGGGATGGGGGGAGAGAGAGATTTGTGTGCTTTTTCCTCCTGCTTTCTGTGGTCTGGAGATATCTTGGGAGTCAGTCAGAGTGATACAAGGGATTTTCTTACATCCTTTTCTTGGATTTTTGTTTTTCTTTGTGGTTCCTTCAAACCAATTTCCCCTCTCTCTCTCTCCTTGGCTGCTCCCTCCATCGCCCTCCCCCTCCTTCCCTCCTCCATCTTGTCCTCCCCTCTCATTTCCACTCTGAGATGGAAATTTGAAATTTGTCCTGACTCTGCCTTTTGCCTTTATTGGAAAAAAAAGGACACATCTGCTCTCCGAGGTCCACGAATGAAATAAGAGAAAAGATATGAAATGTGAGTCTGCGACAGAAGGATGACAAGTTTATTGATGAGTGGAGATGGATTAATAAATAATTCTTTCCTGCTGGCAGACGTTTGACAGTGAGCGTTATCGTTGCCTTTTCCACTTCAAGTTTCTGGTTTTTTTCTTGCAATTTCTTTAAAAAAAAAATCCTTTAAACTACATTTTCTCCCTTTAAATTTCCCACTTTAATCCCAGAGAACAATCAAGTTGTTAAGTATTTTTGTTTAATCTCTTCATGTTGTTGATGACAGCATGTGAACATGTACAGTTGGGACTATTAACAAAGAGAAGCATTGATGTGAGTTTACGCTCCTGTGTTTGCTTTTTGTAACTGTGCAGTTCTAGCACGACTCGGTTTGGTCGGAGTGTTCAGCAGTTGTTTTGGGTGTAACTGAATCATTAGAATCAGTTGATTTAGTCACCGAACTGAAATGATTCAGCAGTGCTGTCGCTAAATACACCATAACTATAACTATTGACATTGCCTTTGCTAAATGTTGGAGATGAACGCAGTAATGTTTTGGTCTTTTTTAACTGAACTACAGTTCAGTATTGTTTGGTTTGTTTCTGCCTGTCTGTCTGTTAGATCAGAATACAGGCTTATGCAGGCCTGTGGTTTATTATATTTCTCTGTTTTCTATGGAATACTGTGAAGTTTTTGTTTACATTTTTTGTTATCTGCACAATTATGCCTATAATTATATTTGCATTGTAGATTTTTCTTTTTTTACATAATACTTGACAAGTTTCAAACATCACTCTTGTCTGTTGTATGCACAGCTGTGCTTTGTTGAGCAACAAAAACAACAACAAAACCTAAATAAATGGTTGATGTTGTTGTGGCGTGGAGTTAAAACTCCACACTTTGCCCATTTTGTTCAAAATATGATTATAATATTGTATATTCAAACCAAAAATATTGACATATGAGTTTTGGTCCATATAACTATCACTGATGGAAAAGCAAAAGGACATGAGCTCGGGCTGTTTATTAGAAAATATTTGACTTATTTAATCATGTTGCACTGGATGCAAACAGAGAATTGTTTACAATCGTGTGCCATTATCGTGCAAAGGCCTCGTGAAAACATGTTTAAAACATGCAAAATTGTTCTAAGGCAACTTTTAACTGATTGTAATAATAATCACCAAAGAGCTGATTTTGACGTGACTGGAAAAGCATTTGGTGGAATTTCCACATCTGCTGGAGTGAGTCAACGATTCCGGGGTCTGCTGACACGACGACGGCGCTAACGACGACAGTTCTCTCGCCGCCGCCGTCGCCGTCGCCGTCGCCGCCTCCTTCAGGTTTTTTTCCGCCTCGTTCTGCAAACGCTGGCCGCGGATGCTTTGACGACTTGAGGCGTTTTGTCAGCTCGGAGGTCGTTTTTCTGCTCTGGTTTGCAGCCAATCAGAGAACAGTTAAACACTTCCTCTGACTGGATCCCAGCAGGGAAATAAGATACTGCTGAATGTGGTAAATATGCAGTTATCGCTCTCCCTCTCTCCGCCTCTCATGTCTCTCGTTCAGCTCTACAGGGATGGAAGCATAGGAAAGTATGACCCTTGGGGGGGTCGCTATGACGTGCTGAACCCCCCCCAAACCTGTGCTAACGCTCCTCCAGGGGCCGCTGCATGGGTCTGTGTGTGTGTGTGTGTGTGTGTGTAAAGGGGTGCTGACTCTGGTCCTGTGTGGCAGTAGAACTGCTGTGTGTGTCAGTTCCTGCAGGAAGCTTGAGTCCCATGATGCACACACACACACACACACACCACACACATGCACACACACACACATGCACACACATGCACACACACACACATGCACACACACAGCGAAAGATAAAAACATACTGTCCCATATTCCCTTACTCAGCCACACCACACTTCCAATTTGGACTTTATTTTACGTCAATACCTCTGCATCACTTTTTCACCATCTATTTTCTCCCTCTTTCCCTCCGTCTGTCGGTCTTTCGGTCCAGTCAGACCTGGTCTGGAGTGGTCTTATGACGTAGGACTGGGGACACTTGACAACTTACACTTCTAACTGTACCGTACAGATGTGTTGATGAGAAAAGCTCCCGCATGGCCAAGTGGAAAGGGAACTTTGGCTCGTAAGCAGAA
Organism: Solea senegalensis; assembly: GCF_019176455.1. NCBI lineage: Eukaryota > Metazoa > Chordata > Actinopteri > Pleuronectiformes > Soleidae > Solea > Solea senegalensis. The sequence continues at coordinate 1,792,624 of NC_058030.1, forward strand.
GGGTCGCCGGTTCGAGTCCCCACCAGGTCTAAAGGTGTGCGGTACTCCTGAGCAAGGTTCCTAGTAGAGTTAAATGTCGAGAAAGAATGACCCCTGAGGCGATTAACAAAGTATATAAAATAAAAGAAGCCCCCGCTCTACTTGCGCTGCTGTAACATGAAATAAGATTTGAACTGTAGTGAAACTGCCGCAGCGTCAGAGGTTGTCACCTCAGTGTCCTCAAATCACCTCTGAATGTGGTTTTTGTGTCATCAGGATGTGAACCGCTGACTCAGGATCGTTTGTGACGTCTCCTCATTAAGCCGACTAAGGTGAAATGGATCTTCTCCATCCTGCTATTGAACTCTCAGTCTCCTCCTCCTCCTCCTCCTCCTCCGTCTTTTCTCCGCCCTTTTTGTATCCAGTCGTTTTCTCTGGAAAATGTGTGTTGAGTTTGGAAAGGCCCGCGGGAGGGAAGGAGGGGAGGAGGGGAGGAAGGGAGAGTGACATGTGGGGAGTAGCACCGAGCCAACCTATACTCCCCTTTCATACATCCCTCTGTTTTTTCCTTCCCTCCTACACTCTGGCTTCCCCAGAGAAGAGACCTTGAAAGGCTGAAGTTGCCCCAGCACCCTCCCCTCTCCCCTCTCCCCTCTCTCCTCTCTCCCCTCTGCCGCTGCCCCCTGCTGCTCCTCATGGTGGGACTGAAAAACAACTTGTTTTCTTCCTCCCTTGTCTTAGCTCTTGTTACCTCGCTCTCCCGGTTTGCTGGTAAAAGAATAAGCGAGCGGTTGCCAGGAACAGTGGAGGGGAGTTTGTGAGGGCAGGTATCAGCAGCAGCAGCAGCAGCAGCAGCAGCAGCAGCAGCAGCAGCAGCAGCAGTTGACCTGTGAATGTGAGAACATGACTCGGTCATGGGCAGGGACTCAGAAATGAACGGATGAATCCACTGGGAATTGATCCCCAAACAACAAAACGACCATGTTGACCATGAATGACTCTATTTTCAGTGTGTTTATTCCTGTTGAGCTTCTTGAATGTAAACACTGTGGATCTGTTGAATGTATGGATGTACCTGGTTGATCTATGATGTAGGATTAACAACAATCACAGTCAGACTCAGGATCAGAATACTTCATTAATCCCCGCGGTGGTTTTTCTGCCCTGTGGCGTTTTCTTTTCGCCACGATGTCACCTATTCTTTTATTTCAGTATTTCGATTGATTGATTATTAATCAATTACTAAATGAATCTTCAGCTGTTTTGATAATTGGTTCATCGGCTTGAGTTCCTCAGCTTCTTGAATGTGAATATTTTCTGGTTTCTTTGCTCCGTTTGACAAAGAAATCATGAAAACGGAAACATTTGCGCTGAATTTTCTGACATTTTATGGACCGAACAATTAGTAGATGAATCGATTATGAAAAGTAATCTTGGAGTCATTTGGTTTGAATATCAACTAAACACCTCCAACCCTGGTTTTGAATTCATTGATCGGTTTCTAAGTCACTCTCCCATTTTGATAATCAATAATTCAGTTCCAAGTAGCAACTGTGAATAAATACCCAATTGCGGTAATTTTGACAGGAATGGCGATATCGGAGGAAATGGTCAATTTTGATTTTTCTGTGAGAAACAAAGATGTTCTCTACAATCTTCTGTTGCTACCTCGGTTTTTTGCCATTTTGGCTTTTGTCGAAACTCGATGGATATTTTCCACCCGTTTTGGGGATTTTTTTTGACCCAACGACGAGTTTATTAAGTGGGAAACATAAGAGTCTTTAGTTGCAGCCCTTTAGGATGTGTAGCGGCGTCATGTGCTGTTATTTAAGTCTGTGTCTGTGTCATGTAATGAAATCATCCCGTCGCCCTCCAGAGTCTCCTCTCGCCTTAACTGTCATCTGACAGTCGACTGTATATGTCCACGCGCGCACACACACACACACACACACACACACACACACACACACACACACACACACACACACACACACACACACAGCAGTGAGTCATCATGGAAAAGTCTTGTTAAGCCCCAGAGCGAAAGCTGAAAGTGAGAAAGTGAGAGTGCTTTATTGTTATTGTTGTGAAGTCACATTATTTAAGAATCTCAAAGAAATCTCTGTCAACATTTGTTTCCTCCTTTTATTCAAGTCCTGAATTGTTATTTATTATTATCGTTATTTACGTCACAACACCCGACGTTTTCACATTTAAACGTCCTTGACACTTAAACGTCTCCACGCCGCCACCACGTTCATTTCATATTCACACATTTATTTATCTGTGTGTGTGTGTGTGTGAATAACACCCTACTTCAGCGTGCTAAGTGTGCCTGTGTCGTTCACCGTCTTCTGGGTTTATGTATATATATATATATATATATATATATATATATATATATATGTGTATATATGTGTGTGTATATATGTGTATATATATATATGTATATATATATGTGTGTGTGTATATATACATACACACATATGTATGTGTATATATATATATACATATATTTATATATGTATATATACAGTACATATATGTATATGTATACATATACACATATATACATATATATAAATATATATATACACACATACCTATATAAATATATGTATATGTATATATGTATATATATATGTATACATATATAGTCATTCTTAAAGTGCTTTACAAATAACGTTGGATTGATGGGATATCTTCTGTCATATATATATATGTGTATATATGTGTATATATGTGCATATATATATGTGTATATATATATGTATATATATGTGTGTGTATATATACATACACACATATGTATGTGTATATATAATATACATATATTTATATATGTATATATACAGTACATATATGTATATGTATACATATACACATATATACATATACATATATATAAATATATATATATACACACATACCTATATAAATATATGTATATGTATATATGTATATATATATGTATACATATATAGTCATTCTTAAAGTGCTTTACAAATAACGTTGGATTGATGGGATATCTTCTGTCATATCTATCTATCTATATATATATAGATATATATTATTTTGTGAATGAATGAATCAGTTTCAGTGTTTTTAAAGAGGTTTTCTGGTTTTTCAGCTTCTTAAAAATGTGAATATTTTCTGGTTTCTTTGAAAAAGAAATCACATCGTCATTTCAACATTTTATGACATTTTCTGGATCAAACAATAAATCTGGACAGATTCCTTAGTTCCAGTTTCTTGATTCTTCCTCTTTCACTAAATCAATAACCAATGTTTCCTGTGGCACATGTCGAGAACAGGAAGGCGTGTTTCCATGTAGTTCTGTCACACACTGACTTTCTATAACCTCAGTCATACAAAACTAAGCAACTGATCACCTTTAGTGGGTGTGAATTGTGACGTCACGCATGCGCCGCAAACCCATGGTTCTCAAACTGTGGTACCACATGTAACGCGTGTGTGTGTGTGCGTGTGTGTGTGTGTGCGCACGACTGTGAGGAAGTGACCCGCTGTAAAAACGGTGTGTTTTCCATACGAGGCTCCACTTCTCTGCAGCCTCACTGTTACATCGATGACCAGATCTGAGATAAACAGGACACTACCACCTCCTCCCTTTTTACTGTAGCTTCCTCTCTCTCTCTCCCTCCCTCTTTCCCTATTCTTCTCTCTCTCCCTCACTCACCACTTCCCTCTGGAGGTCCATAATGTAGTTTTAATTTCCCCAAGGCTACCACAGGAAAACAGTTCCTGTGTATGTGTCTTTTGTGTCTGTGTGTGTGTCTGTGTGTGTGTGTGTGTGTGTGTGTGTGTGTGTGTGTGTGTGTGTGTGTGTGTGAACTATTATTGCCTGCTTGTGACAGCACACTGTGTATCTGTTTTCTGTCTGTATTGCAGCATTTAAGCCCTTTTGTTTGTGTGTGTGTGTGTGTGTGTTTGTGTGTTTGTGCGCCAGAAATTCAAATAAGTGAGCAGCTGTCAACTTTACTGTGAGCGTGCGCTCGCAATCTGTGTGCGACTGTGTGCAGCTCTGCCCGACTTAAAGCCTGTTTATTTGTTTATGTATATACCGTATATAAGTGTGTATGTGTGTGTGTGTGTGTGTGTGTGTGTGTGTGATTCCATGACGTGAATGCACTCTTTCATCAGCCTGTTTCCAGACGTCGGTGTTGGGTGCTGCTGTCCCTTGTCGCAGCACGTCCCAGGGGTCCATGTGTGTGTGTCTGTGTGTGTCTGTACATGTGTGTGTTTTCATGTGACTTGGTTCTCTGTGGTTCAGGTCTCCTCCCGAGGGTTTGGGGTTTATATTGTGTCAGTACACACACACACATACACACACAGGGAGAGAAGGAAGTGAGGTCTCTCTCCTGAGACACTGTAGGGTTGGGTTGTTGTGTCCAGCTGCACCTGTTCAGTGTGTGTGTGTGTGTGTTTTACACTCTTTGCCAAATGTGTTGACCATCCTGTAGACCATTGTCTGTGTTTCAACCACAATAGACAATATTTTACGTTTTCACGAAGGATGGGATTCGATATCGGTCCGATACTGGTCATAATCACTCAGATAAAATGTCAAATCCTTGATAACACAGGCTGTTAAAAAGAAATGTAAATAAAAGTGATCAAAAGTGTTTTAGCTGAGTCACGTTTGTTGCTGACAATTGTGTCTTTTGAAGAGACTCGGCACAAACGGGTCATTCACAGCTTCATACGTTCATAAATGGTCTAAAATGACGGTTTGTGATATTGGTAGATACTTGAGTTTGTGATATTGGTAGATACTTGAGTTTGTGATATTGGTAGATACTTGAGTTTGTGATATTGGTAGATAGTTTGTGATATCGGGGTAGATACTTGAGTTTGTGATATCGAATACTTGAGTTGTGATATCAGTATTGGTAGATACTTGAGTTTGTGATATCAGTATTGGTAGATACTTGAGTTGTGATATCGGTATAGATACTGATTTTGTGATATCAGTATTGGTAGATACGAGTTTGTGATATCAGTATTGGTAGATACTTGAGTTTGTGATATCGGTATTGAGATACTTGAGTTTGTGATATCATATCGGTATCGGTAGATACTTGAGTTTGTGATATCAGTATCGGTAGATACGGTATTGGTAGATACGGAGTTTGTGATAATACTTGAGTTTGTGATATCAGTATCGGTAGATACTCGAGTTTGTGATATCGGTAGATACTTGAGTTTGTGATATCAGTATCGGTAGATACTCGAGTTTGTGATATCAGTATTGGTAGATATTCAAGATTGTGATATTGGCATTGATATTGTCCCATCCTTCATTTTCACTCAAAACCAGATTGTTAGTTTAAGACCAAACTGAGGTTCCACTTTTCTTCCCACGAGTCCTTGAAATCCTTAAAAAGTTTTAATTTAAACGTTTTTCTTCAAGGCCCTTGGAAGCTTTTGAAAATGGCCCTAAATAGACACAGGGTCATTGAAAGTGCTTGATTTTTTTTTTTTGTGCCGTTGATATTTTAGGTAAATTGTCTCCCTCGTTTGTTACGACGCCACCTACTGTTTCACAGACAAACATGGATCGTGATTACTAGCGATGTTGTGGACACTGTCCACTGTCCACTGTCTCTCTCTCTGTCTCCGACCGTTGACGTGAGATTCCGAGCAGAACGAGAGAGAGAATAAATGAAACACTTTACTAACAAAAATATAAAATTGACTACATTTCGTGAGTATTTATGACAGGAACATACAGTATACTTGGAGCTTTAAGAGCCGATTAAATGATTAGTTGTCTGTTTACGAAATGTCACATTGATAATTAATGTTTCAGCCAGTTTTACCGTTAAGTGCGAGAGGTTTGTTCTTTACGTTTGTCTGAAGACAGAAACCTTCAGCTTCAGCTGTGTGTCAGAGTGTTGATGTTCACGCAGCCTCGCCGACACACTGTCACTGTTCAGCGGGCGAAAGGGCTAAATAAAAACACACCCGCGTCTTTTTTGTAACACTTTTCCTCGCATGACAAGTGAAAAAGTCTGCTGTGAGAAAAGAAGAAGAAGAGAAGAAGAAGCTTGTCTGGGTCACGACTCTGCTGCTGAAGGGTGAGAGTGTGTGAAAACTCTATTTAAAGACGAGGACGCTGCATGGGGCCCGGCCCACTTTCCTCAGGGTGAATCCTGATTTACAGAACAATAAAAAAGAGGCGCAGCACTTTACACAGGTGTTTACATCTGACCACAGATCGACGGCACCAGTGTTGTAATGTAACGCAGTACAAATACTTTGTTACTGTACTTAAGTACAAAATTCTCTAACTTTGTTATTTACGTTTCTAGCAACTCCTACTTTTCCTCCACTTCATTTCCTCTAACTCTCTTTGTTACTCGTTACTACCAAATAAAATCAGACAAAGAAGAAGTAGAAGAGTTGGTATTATGGTCTGTATTTGTAAAGAGCGTTTCTAGTCTTAATGAGGTGCTTTACAATACAGTTTTGACCCATTCACACACATAACATGGGGTTAAGTGTCTTTGCTCAAGGACACATATCGACTTAGCAGAGCCAGGAATTGAACCCACAACCTTCCAGTTGAAAGACAACGCACTCTAAATTACTTTTGATACTTACTACTACTTTTTTATATAATATTACTTAAAAAGAAACGTCTGAAAGTATATGACATTTATTGTACTTAAGTATCAAAATGTAATTTTCTGATATAAAATGTACTTAAGTGTTAAAGTAAAAGTATTTAAAAAGTTAGGATTGAGTCATGGTGGCTCAGTGGGAGGGCGAGTTGTCTTTCAACTGGAAGGTTTTGGGTTCAAGTCTATCTGTGTCCTTGGGCAAAGACACTTCGTGTAAAGCAGCTCATCAAGACTAGAAAAGCTCTATATAAATACAGACCATAATAACAACTCTTCTTCTTCTGATTTTATTTGGTAGTAACGAGTAACAAAGACAGTGAGAGGAAATGTAGTGGAGTAAGTACTTAAGTATAGTAAAATCATATATTTCAAGTACTTTTACCTAAGTAATATTATAAAAAGTGACTTAAACTTCTACCAAAGTCATTTTTTCGGTAACATACTAGTACTTTTACTCAAGTATAACTTTTTAGGTACTTTATGCAAGAGTTCTGCAACTCCTACAAGAGAACGGTATCAATAACTGCTATTAAATCGACTGTTACGCTTCCTCTGTGTAGTGTAGTGTAACTTATAGTCAGTTATGACTGAACAATTAACCGGAATGTAATCAAAATCCCAACATTTCTTTGGGAAATTGGGAAACAATTATGTAAAAAGTATCATTAGTTACATTATGGTGTCTCACCTCCATGCTTTTCTATGTTGTGCAGGTTTTCGATGCGTTAAACTCTAACCTTGTTGACCTCTTGAGCGTGTCATGTGATGCAGGTGTGATTTGAACCTCGATGCCGGTTCTCAGCGCGGCTAACGGTGCTGTTGTCTCTTAAGTGTGCGACTGTTTGGTTTCACAGCTTTTGAAGCCTGTTGTAGGTGTTTTGTGTAGCTGCTCGTGGCTGATGCCAGAGCTGTCACTATTATAACAGCTTTACCTTTTTGTGGGGATTACAGTGCGTTTCATTCTCCTTCAGCTCTCCGTCTCGCTCTTGACACTCTCTTTTAGCACAGCTCTATCACCCTGGGGCGGTTCAGGAACACTTCGCAGAGTTCATTAGTCCCTCACTTTTCTTCCCACAGGATACAGAGTGATGTACTGCGGTCATGCTGACTGTGGGTGTTTTTGATTTTTAGGTGTCCCACTTTGTGTCTCCACACGCTGCAACAAAACCAATGCACCGCATCGTCTGGTCCTTTTCTCTGAGTTAAACTTCTTCTGTCCTTTCTCTCCCCCTTTGTGTCCCCCATTTTCCTTTCACCCCAACCTGTCTAGGCAGATTTGCCACACATCTTTGAGTCTGGTTCTGGCCAGAGATGTCTTCTTCTGTTAAAAGGGAGTTTTTTTTTCCTCTCCACTGATGCCTCGTGTTTGTTAGAAAAATAACATTGAATTGAAGTGAATTAATCGATAAGCTAAGGAAATGTCAAAAAGATTTGATTTGTGTTCGTCAAACCTCAAAATAACGATCTACTCAAACAATTCAGTTTTAATCATTTCTTTCTTACATGGAGCAAAGAAACCAGAAAATGTGTAGTTTTTTTTCTTAATTTTGAATCATTTGAATCATGAATGGGTTTTTTTCCTCCTGCTTATTCACATCTCTTTATCTAAAACAAATACTTAGCATCTGCATGTATCTACACATCTACACCATGCAAAGTGACCTCATTATTACCAATGTATCCATTTATATATTTATATTTTTACCTGTTAATAAAGAAAAGGCCATTGTCCTCACGGTGGCTACAGCCGAGAATATTGCTTTTCCTCAGGAGACGCTTGGTATGAAAACATCGCGTCTGTACCTGACGTTTTAAACACAGTGCAGCGTCTTTAAATAGCCGCTAACATTTAATACAACTCTTGAATGTCACGCGTGTCGTTTTATTGCAGCAGCACAAGTGAAAGTCCCAGATCAATCACTCCCAGATCAGTTTACCAAACAAACTATACTCAGTTTTTATGTATTTCTTAATTAAATGTACAGTGTAGGTCAGAGGTTTCAAACTTGAGGTCCACAGGCCAAATGTGGCCCCCAAATTGATTTAATGTGGCCCACTGCTTCACTGTGTTTTTGATATTTGTAGATTAATTTTGCCTCATGAATACCATTTTATTTTCAACCATTTATTGTCCTGTGTCAATGTAAACACTTTTATTTTGAAATTGTGTCAAATATCGACACAAATGCAGCTATTGCTATATCACAATGGAATATTGTGATATCATTTTGATTTAGTACATTCTTTGTCTCGCTACTCTTGCTACTCTCGTGACTCTCGCTACTCACTCTCGCTCGCTACTTTTGCGACTCTGCTAATTTTGCGACTCTGCTACTCTTGCGACTCGCTACTACTCTTCGCTACTCTTGCGACTCTCGCGACTACTCTTGCGACTCGCTACTCTCTTGTGACTCTACTACTCTTGACTCTTGCTGCTCTCCTCCTACTCTTGCGACTCTAGCTACTTTGCGACTCTTGCTACTCTGCGCTCGAGCTACTTTAAAACTCGCTACTTTTGCGACTCTTCTCTCACTCTGCTACTGCGACTCTTGCTACTCGCTACTCGCGACCCTCGCTAATTTTGTGACTCTTGCTTCTCTCGCTACTCTTGCGACTCTCGCTACTCTTGCGACTCTCGCTACTTTTGCAACTCTCGCTACTCTTGCGACTCTCGCTACTCTTGCGACTGTTAGTGTTGCGACTTCGGCGTGTCCTGCGACTCTCACAACTCCTGCTGCTGTTGTGACTTGTGCTGTCTTCGGTTTGGGAGTGGTTGTGTGATCAAGATACTCGAGTGACTCACTATAGTGAGGCCACACACTAACCTGTAACTGTTTTCAGACATCCACATCAAAAATTGCACAATATTGGCAGCATGATATTGGTCACGGCTGATATTGTTTATAAAAAGGATTATCACATTAACACCAGCTTTCTTTTTAACTGCTAAATTTCCATGTAACCAGTGAGTTAATTTCATTGAAATGCATTCAGTGTGAGTCCCAGGTGTGACTCAGTCCCTCATTACACGGCCAGAATGAAAATGAACCGGGGTTCTGTGACAGACTCTCCTGAAACGTGCTCTTAGATTAAATTATGAGTCTTATTGTTAATGTGTGTGTTATCGTTTTTTTTTTTATATATCTTTTCCAGTTTGGGGGCGGGGAGTTGATTTTTTTTTATTTATTTATTGTGTGCCCCTGTGTGAATGACGTCAGAATAAAACAGGGTGCCTGTGTTTGTGTGTAGTTATTCCTGGCGTAGGGACAGTCTGTGACTCAGAGATAATGGTCCTCTGTAGAGCAAGTGTGTGTGTGTGTGTGTGTGTGTGTGTGTGTGTGTGTGTGTATAAGTGACTATAGTCATGTCCCACTGATGATGGGTGTGTGTTTGTCTGTGTGTGTGAAAGAAAGACTGTGAGTGGATGGTGCACACACACATACTATTGGGACCACTGTCGTACTATTCAATCAATACTCACACACACACACACACACACACACACACACACACACACACACACACCTCTGCACCCTAAGCACCCATGGGAGTTGCCTTCTTTCATTAAGTCGCCTGCAGCTGCTTTTTTCTGGTGAGGTGGGGGTTTATTATAGTGGAAGGAAATAAAAAGAAGATTTAACATTTAACGGAGTTGTGTAAGAAATAAGAGGGAGGAAAAAAAACACGATGCATTATGGTCTGTGAATCCTGTTCCACGTCTGCTCTGTTCTGTTAAAGACGAGAGGAGTTTTTAAAAAGAAGGTAGAAGATGATGAAGAATTCTCCAGCCAGTTGAAGTCACTCACAGAGGAGTCAAACAGGCGGCCCGCGGGCCCACATGAGCCCCCCCCTTCAATTGATTACTCAGACAGAATATAATACTAAAAATGTTAACTAGCAATCTTTTTATAACAGTATTAATAAGACATTCAGTCATAATATCAGATTATTAAATAATGTATTACATAAAACATTCATTTATATATATATACACATATATAAAGTATATATTTTGTCCACAAATGATTCAGTTTAAATGATTTCTTTATTATGTGCTAAATTAATCAAAATTAATTAGTAAATAAATTAGTAAGTGTTTCAGCTCAATATACACACTTGTTTGGTGTTTTAATTACAGTCATTTTAAATAAATGTCTCTGTTTTTGATATTAATAGATTCATTTTGCATCATAAACATGTCTTAATTGTGATTTCATGATTAGAGCTGAAGCAGTTAATCGATTATTAATTGATCACGAAATGAGTCGTCAACTATTTTGATCATCGGTTTGAGGCTTTTTTCATGATTAAAACCACATTTCCGATCGTTTCAGCTTCTTAAGTGTGAATCATTTCTTTTGCTCCATAAAACAAAGAAATCATTAAAAACTGAATCATTTTTTGTTTGTGGACAAAAACAAGACGTTTGATCACCTCATCATTTCCAGGTTTGACAAACACTGATCAACGTTTTCTGGACCAAGCGATGATTAAATCGAGAAAAGAATCGACAGATTAATCGACGATGAAAATCGTCGGTTGCAGCTCTAATCGTGATGGAATATTGTGTTTTAATAAGAAGACAGTTGTTTTTTTCGCCCCCTCTTGACCGGACGCTCATTGAGTTCTTCAGAGAGGTCGGGCGCAGCGAGACCGTTTAAGGATTTAAACCCAAATAAACACATTTTAAAATGAACTCACAGACCGTACGCGTTCCCTCGACAGTACGCAGTCGCCGCCACCGCCGCCGCCGCAGCAACGTTTGTGTTTATGTCTCCACTCATCGGTCGCTACGGTAAAAGCAGTCGTAGCGTTGTCGTGTACGTGTGCGTTTATTTATCTTTCTTTTCATACACATGTCCAGTGACTGTGCCTCTGCTCTGTGAGCATCTGTCGGTGTGTGTGTGTGTGTGTGTGAGTGTGTGTGTGTTTCGTCAGCCATGGGGCCGCTCGCTCTCCCTGTCCAGACGGCGCTCTCACCACTGGACAGATGGCCAACAACACCCTCCCTCTCTTCTTCTTCATCCCTTCATCTCTCCCTCTCTCTCTCCCTCCCTCCCTCCATCACCGTCTTCCTCTCCTCTCAACAGCTCCCTAAACACCCCATCACCTCAGTCCCCCATTCCCCGCCTCCCTTCATCCCTCCCTCCCATCACACCTCTGGCATTACAAATGAGCCTGGGATGAAGACTCGTGCTCTGCTCTCTAATCTCACTCTGAACTCACGCGTGTCTTTATTTCTTCTCATTTAATTTAATCACATCGTTTTTTTTTTTATCTCCATGTTCAGGAATGTGGCTCAAAATATGGATTTGGTGATATGTTGTCGTGGTTAATGGATACGTCGCGGCAGATTAACAGATTAAGACGCTCAGATCGAGTGTGTGTAACTTCCAGGTGCAATAAATAAATAAGAGGATTGAACTTCACACGCGTGTTTTATAAAAAGTGAAAATTCAAGCAGGGAAAGTGGTTTCATGAAGTCTGTGGTCACAGTGTTTACATATATATAAATGTTTATACAACACACACACACACACACACACACACACACACACACACATACAGCTCAGTATATACAAAAGAAAACATGATCATTAATATCATTGTATCGTGATCATGGACCAGGTATCACCTACTGTACCGTCAGTTAGTCTGTGATTCCCAGCCCTGTCCTCTCCTTTTCTCTCTTGTATCCTCACATCCTCTTTCCTCACGTCTTGTTTCCTCTCCTCTCTCCTCTCTCCTCTGTCCTCGGTGTCTTCAGTGTCAGTCTTATTGGATCCTCAGCGTTTATAATGTGATAATAAGGTGTGAAAATGGAGACACAATGGAGCGGTGAGGATTGGGCCGACACAGTCTTCCACTGGTCTGTGCCTCACACTCTGCCAGGACACACACACACACACACACACACACACACACACACACACACACACACACACACTCAGTCATTACTGAAATGAAACTGAAAGATGATGAAAATGTCGTATCTGGAGGAAAAGAAGGAGAATCCTAAAATTGACAGACTGGAGGACAGTGACTGTACAAATGTGTGTGTGTGTCCTCAGATGTCCCGGCGTCTGACAGAGAGACGGCGTCCAAAGAGAACCAGAGCACGGGCGCCGAGGACGGCGAACAGGACGAGCACGACGAGCGCGACGAGCGCGACGACGACCTGGACGACGAGTCCATCTTCACCTGCGACAACTGTCAGCACGACTTTGACTGTCTCGCCGAACTCACCGAGCACAGAACCAACCACTGCCCGGCCGGTAAGAGTGTGTGTGTGTGTGTGTGTGTGTGTGTGTGTGTGTGTGTGTGCTTCGCGGTCATTTGTGAGGGAGTGAACTGCTCAAGGGCTCTATAGCACCGCCCCCTTAGGTAAAATTCAGAGTTCCACCGAATTTCCCGAAACTTGGTGGGAAGATGTTATAGACCAAGACGAACAAAAATGTCCACCGTAACCATGGCGTCAACGCAACAGGAAGTCGGCCATTTTGAATTTCGTTGTCCCATTTGCATCCATCGTAAATATTCTTTCTTGTGTTGATTTTCCTTTACTGGATTGAAAGATTGTGTGTTTTTGATATTTTGTCTAAAGCAGCGGTGTCAAACATAGGTCCCGCGGGCCCGTTCTGTGACTGAATGTTTTGTGCCTCTGTGGATCCACTGTGATCTATACGTTGTGATGCATAGTAGTGTTGACGTCGCTCTTATTTTTCCCTCAAATAACTGCGTTTTGTTGTTGTATGCGACCCCTGAAAGCCCCTAAGATGACGCCCCCTGTTGTAAAGGCTCACACTTTAATGGGAAACATTAATGAGGATATTTCATTGTTTTATTTTATTTCATTTAGTTTGAAGATAAAAAAAAGTGCAGTGTCAGCAGTGTGTTTTTTTTTGTCCTTCAGCTTTGAGATGAAACAAACGCTGCACTTACTGAGTCACACACGGTTCCTCTGTGACTGAATACCTATAGCTCCTGGTTTCAGTTGTTCCCACAGGGACAGACATGTGCGCGCACACACACACACACACACACACAGACACACACACACACACACACACAGACATGCACAAAGCCGTTATTAGTACTGGTGTAATTAATGGAGGGGCTAAAAGAAACGCGGCGGGGGCGTCTGGTTCCTACAGATTAATCCAAACGCTCGCTTAACGAGCCAACACACACACGTTCATGCACGCACACACACACACACTTGCTAAGAGGCAGTGTGTGTGTGTGTGTGTGTGTGTGTGTACTTTTGATCAGGGATGTAGAAATAGTGAGGGAGGGTTTTGTTTAAAGAGAGTGTGTAACAAAGATGATAAGACTCCCGCTTCTGCAGCCACTTCTTCACCCGCTGACCTGACACAAATCCACAAATCCTGCACTCGCTCGCTAAATAAAAGGAGGAGAAAATATGTCTTTTTTTCTTATTCCGAAACAGAAGAGGAAACTCCTGATAACTTTTATATGTTAAATTGTGTTTAAAATGTTGGAAAATCGCTGATAAATTGAGATCATTTCACCAAGATTTATATTTAAATATAATTATTATATATTGGAATAGATTCAAATCCCAAAAAACGGAACAAAATCAACATAAAATACGTTAAAAATGACGTAGCTTGTGGGTTTTTAACTGCGGTTACCATGGTAATTAAAACTGATACAGTAACCTTCACTGTATTTATAAGTCATAATAATAACATTTAATCATATTTTATTCTCCATAGAAATACAGTTTTATATCTGCGTTAACTTTGATTCAAATAAAATGGAAAGTATTTCATATAAGTTGAGAATTTAAGAATTTAATAAAAAAGCAACTGCAGTAGATAGAAATACAAAAAAAGTACTTTTTATTTATTTTTACGATTATTCTCATCATGGATTAATCTGTCGATTCTAATCTCTATGAATCGAGCGCTTGTCTTTGTTTCTGTCCACAAAGTGCATTTCATAATAAAGGCTAAATGAATCTATAAATGCCAAAAACAGACGGAAATAAAACTTAAATAAGTCAATATTTCTCTTTTTTTTATTGCTACTGTAAAGCAGCAAAACCTATATCTTTTACTTTGTTGTTTTTTACCACTTTTCTGACTGATATAGTTGACAATCAATTTAGTAATCAATGAATAATGGAATTATCAGGCCGTGTTAATCTGAGCTGAGCCATAATTTACCACACGACACTCGTGTTTGCGGTGGTTTGTTCTCTCTCTCTCCTTTAACTTCAAGTGAACACACACACAGACACACACACGCACACAGACACACACACACAGACTCATGTACTTGTTCACGCTGTGTCACATTCATTGCTCGGTTCACACTGCCAAAAGTGCAGAGCTGCTATCAGAGCGCGGGATGTGGCCTGTGATTTCAGCGCAGGAGTCTGGGGAGGGCGACATGTTGCTGAGCGAGAAGGTCGAGGGAGAGGGGGGAGGAAAGTGGGGGGAGGCGAGGGAGCACAGAAGAAAGAAATGAAATGAAATGATAAAACATGTTTTTTTCCCTGGAGACAGAGTGGTTGAGATTGCAGAGTAATCCCCACAGTTTGGCTGGATGCGTGTTCTCTTGCATGTAGTGTGTGTGTGTGTGTGTGTGTGTGGTTGTTGTTAGGACCACAGCAGGAGGCGAAATTAAAAACATGGAGTAAAAAAAAACTAAAGTCACACACACACACACACACTCTGTCGACTGGGGATAAACACACGCCACTCAAGATCTGCATGAGAGACTTCATGTGTTCATGTGTTCATGCGTTCATGCCTTTCGTGGCTCATTGATGTGCATCAGTCGTGATGTTAGCTTTCCGTTAGCTCCTCGATAGCATGGAAAACAAACAAATGAAGATCAAATTCATGACGAAACGTGAGTCAGATTAAAACGGCTGTAACTAATGACTCTTTTTACATTATTAATCAACCTGTTGTTTATTTTCTACATTAATCCATCAGTTGTCAGGAAATGGGAAAACGGTGTTTTGGTTTCACATAAGTAAGTCCTTTTCAACAATAATCTGACGTAAATAATAATCTGACATAAGTGAATACCTTCCAACAATAATCTGACATAAGTAAATACTTTCCAACCATAATCTGACATAACAAGGGGTGGAGTGGCTCAGTGGTTAAGACCCTACTTTGTGTACGAAAGACATCATGGTCGTAAGTTCGATTCCACCCCTGACTAATTGTACTTGATTCCATTGTAAGTCGCTTTGGATAAAAGCGTCTGCTAAATGACATGTAATGTAATGTAATAATAATATGAGATAAGTAAGTCCTTTTCAACAATAATCTGACGTAAATAATAATCTGACGTAAATAAATACCTTCCAACAATAATCTGACATAAGTAAATACTTTCCAACCATAATCTGACATAACAATAATATGAGATAAGTAAATCCTTTTCAACAATAATCTGACATAAGTAATTTAAAATAGATTTCAGCTTCTTAAATGTGAATATGTCCTGGTTTGCTGTCATACAACAAAGAGAACATTGTCAACGGTTTTATGGACAGACGATTACTCGATCAATCCACAAACCACACCCCCAAAAAACAATAAAAAAATCAATCATTGTCCATCCCACACCTCAAAATGCCAGTAAAGCGTTGTTACCGTCACAGTGGAGCAAAGAAACCAGAACATCTGGCAGTTTCCACATAAAGAATTCACTCAAACTTATCACAGTTGATTAGTTTGGTTAATCATCAAGTAATGGCTGCAGCCCGACACGACACTTTACAATCGCAAGACACACAACGTCCTCACAACCGCTCACACCACACAGCTACACTCACTCATCCCATCGTCTGTGCCCTCGGCGCTAAATCTCGCAACGTTTCCCGGAGTCGCGCAGGTTCACAGGCGGTGTCTCGTGACCCGCGTCCCCCCCGCGGAACCTGCGCGGTGTGGAACCCGCGTGTTCGTGATCGCTGAAATGGCTGCAGAGCGAGGGCGCCTGTAGCCCCCGTGATGCTAACGATATACTGTTGTTGCAAACGGCTCCCGGGTTAGCAGCTCGCTATGGCCGTAACGCCGAATGGGTCCCAGGTGCGAGAGTGAAGCACCGAGTAATTCAGTGCCACTCTAGCAGAAGGCCTATAAAGAGGGGCCATTAATTTGAGTGGAAATTGAACAAACACACGTACAGTGGTCGAGATCAATGACACATGAATGTGTGTGTGTGAGTGTATAGCCACACACTCACACACACACACACACACACATCTGCTTAATGTAATGCCACATGAGCTGGAATGCTGCTGGTTGTGTGTATGTGAGATGATGTGCCACAGTGACACCGGGGTTAATTGTGTTTCACTGCAGCTGTGTGTGTGTGTGTGTGTGTGTGTGTATTTAAGGTCTTTTTCACACCTAATAGTCTCCGGTGGACTCGGTTGCGATTGGGGGGGCTGCAACGTTCAGCCAGTCCGAGTTTGCTTTCACACTTCAGTGAAATGAACCGAACCTTTTGAATGACTCATCTGATGTTTTAATGCAGGGTAACCATTGCTCACAGGAAAATTGGAGCTGTTTGTTGCAAGGAACAGGTGCTGCTGTTCCCTCCACCAAGCAGCTCCAATTTCCCTGGATGTAATCTAGAAAAGTAACACACTGCGTTAAAAGATTTACACCAGATAACTCACCTTAGCTTTGTAGAGAACATCAGAAGACAGCTGAGGCCGTAGTCTGACTAAGGCTGACTCGCCCGTAAGGTGCTGCTGTATCTCTCTATAAACTAGTGCGTAATGAATCAGTTTCCTGTTGACCTTTACGTCACAGGAAAACAAACAGTGAGCGGTGAGATGGCTCGCGCTGTACATATTAATCATGATATGAATTAGACAGAGCGTGGCTCTTGTGCTTGCTGTGTTGTCCAAAGAAAGACGCTGCCGCTGTAGCTTGTACGTCGTCTCCTTCTACTTCTGGGTCAAAGACCTGAAAGGACAATTTGGTGCAAGTCCAACTCCAGTCCGACTATGCGTAAACATGCCGTAGAAATCAGACTATGAATCACATTATCCAGGTACGTTAGTCCAACTAAGACTAGCTCGATGTTTAGACAGAAAACCGACTTATTGTCTTAGTCTGACTAAAATTGGACTTTTAACGTGCACGTGAACACACTGACTGTGGTGTTGTTACCTGGTTGTACTTATGGTTGCACTTGTGCTGCCACTCATACTGTTGTGGACATGAACATGTCAGGAACCCCCACGAGGGTATTCAGTTTCAGATCTTGTCCAAAAACCTTTGACTCTGACTCATGAGTGAGTCTCAGGTCAAAGTTACCGTGACCCAGTAAAGAAAAGCCACATTTTTTTATCTCAGTATTCTCAGCTTCACTTAGATGGCGTCATTTTTTTGGCCAATTTTTCAACTCCATATCTCAGGTTTTTTGACAGGTTGATGATGGAGGAAGAGGCTGGGGTTTTTTTTTTGCTGTCGTCCTGCAGGTAATGGTCTGTGTCGTGACCACAGAGGCTCTTTCTTATTTAAACGTGCCACACAGTGTACATATATATATATATATATATGTATATATATATATATATATATATATATATACTGTGTGACACCTGTGATGCGGCGATGCTCGTCTGCTACATGTGGCTTTGTGTGTGTGAGCGAGACACAGTGAGAGACGTGTGAGTTGGGGGGAAAGTGTCGATGGGTCTCAGTAGGAGTCGGAATGTGGAGCAGAGGCTCCCTGTGGAGCGAGATAGGAAAAAAAAAAATCTCCTACAGATCAAATGGAGAACATTCTCTGGCCCTGATGCTGCCACGCACACACACACACACACACACACACACACACACACGCACACACACACGCACACACACGTCATGTTTTGTTTAGATCTTCCAACAAACTCACAGTATTTAAACAAAGAGAGCAGTTATGAGATGTGAATAAATCAGTTCTCAGTTCTCACTTTTATTCATATTTTTTTGGAGTAACATGTTCATACAGACTCAGTGTCAAGTGCAGTTTAGCTGCTATATAGATATATGTATATGTATATGCTGTGAATATATATATATATATGACCCTTTAAATTGTGTGAGATTAAATATTGAGTGAATAATAAATGGCGTATGTGAATGTAATGAACCTGATTTATTAATGTGTCACTAAGTGAAAGTTTTTTTTTTAGTTATTCATGAGACAAATTCAACTACATTTGATACATTTCTAAAATTATTATGACTTTTGTTGTGTCATGCATAAAGAAAATACTCAAATACACCTTTATTTAAACATACAGATCTCACTGAGATTAAGGACCTCTTACAAAACACTTCACAGTAACAAATACGATACGATGTGATACACAATGCGACACATGATACGATACACGATACATGGTCCACGATACCAATAATATTCCTTAAAACTATAAATTAAGGGGTAGGACTCACAGGATACATCACGATACGATGCGATACATGTTACGATACACAATACGACACACGATACATGGTCAACGATACCAATAATATCGCGATACGCAACGGTTCTGTGATAGAAATACAAAATAGTACTAGTACTTCTCTATATTGTACATACATATTAAGACCGTCAGTCACGTCGTGAAAACACATAATGA